>NC_133210.1:30542982-30570482 GCF_958299795.1 Porites lutea
ATATGCCTATATCTACCGTTTAAATACTAAAATACGTTTAACAATGCTATATTTAATTGGTTTTGAACTATATTCTCGTTGGGTGCCCCTGAAGATAATGCATTCTTTACTCGGTTAAAAATCGCCCGAAGATTCCTAGCACTTTCATAAAAAATGAAATTTTGGAAAACTTTAAAGGAAAAAATCCCGGCTTGGTACATGAAATTTTAGAAGAATCATTATACTTCAGTAAAGCCCTACTGTTGCAGTACAACGTATGAAAAATCCAGCTTGGTCAATTAAAAAGCAACCAGCCGAGAGAGGTAAACGCTCGGTAAAAACGCAGTTCATTTTCGATGTTTTTGCATAAAATGCACGTTGAAATCGTCACGCAACCGGGGCTAACACAAACTCCAAAAAATTGTCTTGAATTCACATTTTTTCGTGGTGATCAGGAAAATAGTTTTTACTTGCAAAATCGAAAGATTGATTGAGTCTTTTATTGCTCTGGTATGAGTTGACTAGTTAGAAAGTAAGATAGTGGGCGATCGCAATGAACCGACTCTGAAAGGTCAAACGGCCTTTCCCATAAATGTCAACAATGCTAAGGAAAGTATGGAGTCTTTTGTCAAAATTTATATTTTTTTGAAATTATATTTACTTGACATAATTTTTTTTATCTGAGTCGTGTGGTGTATTTTATACAAAGAAATTGCTTGAAAGAAAACGGACTAAGATTCAGACAAACATTGAATTTAAAATGGTAAATAATTAGCCTGCGAACCGCAAACCAAAGCCGAAAAAAACGGATGCTCTCGAAGGCTAGTAAGGCTCAGTTAATAAATATGAGTTTCCTAAACGAGCTGATTGAAAGATTAGGTGCCGTGTCAAAAGCTTGTCAATCTTGGCATCTGTGAGGTATGTCAGGGGCACCCAACGTCAATTTTTGGGAAAATATGAGTTCGGAAGACGATTTGAGATCTAGAATTTTCGGAACATTTGTTGTAAAATTTCTTGCTTGCCTGCCTTTCCTAGGATTTTCGAACATCTAAAAAATGGTATAACTGCCCATTTTTAACGGATTTTTACCCTAAAAAGGTCACCTAGAATTTTCCGAAGCCTTTTTTCTGGCTGAAATTTTCGAAAAAGTAAGTTTTGATCCCTATAATTTTCGGATCAGTACACTTTCAGCTAGGAAATCCGAACAGATGGAAAATTTTTAGGGCATAAAAATATGCCTATATCTACCGTTTAAATACTAAAATACCTTTAACATTGCTGTGTTTAAGTGGTTTTTAACTATATTCGCAATGGGTTCCCCTGGTATGTCTCTTGATTTCGTTGTTACGAATTGAAAAAAAAAAGGCAATCAATACAAAAAATATAGGCCGATCTTTTTAATAGGCTACTTTATTAGGAAAGAAGCATTTTATTTGGAGAGGCGGAGGGAGAGTAGGGGTTAAGCAATTTTTTCCATTTTTTTTTTCAGCCGCTCTTATCTGCAAATTTTTTTTTTTCGCGACATATGTACACGTATATTCATAGCCTTTTATCACAGCCCACGTTTCATAAGTTTAGTTAAATCAGAGTAATCGACCTTGGTACCTCTAGAAACAGTTGTTGTCATTTTAATATATGGAGTTAAAACTCAATGGATTATTAATTTAAAACTGGTTCCAGAATCATTCAAAATGTGCTCTTAACTTCCCACAAGTTATAATTAGGCGAGCCACTGTTACTTAAGGCTTTCTCTGTTTTCGATTCAAATCTTTATAGAAGCAGAGGTGGAAATAACTAACCGGTTAGGGGCGACAAAGATATTCCGGTCAAGCGCATTTTTGCCTGAACAAGGGCGAAGGTAGAGGAACGTTAAGAGGACTTTCAAATAAAATTTCTAAGCAAGAACGGAATAACAAGGGATTTACGGTACAAGCGAAGCGAAATTGAACGAACAATTTAGTGGACGTGGACCGGGGACGAGAGCTCGGGAGAATAGGGGGTGGGAGCACTGGGAGGAGTTTGGGAGATGGGAGAGGAAAGGACGGGTGATGGGAGTTCTAAAAGGGTGGAAAGCGGGAGAAATAGGGGGAAATTACCCAGCACTGCTTAAAATTTGCAATCGAAAAATGGCTAAATGATAGTAAAAATAAACGGAAACAATTTTCCACGACGTTTCGAAATGAAGGTTGCCAAGAAAAAAAGGGGAGTATAAAAACTAAAAACTAATGTACGAAACAAAAATGGCTGGTAAGACGGCGAAACTAAACTACATATGACAAGCACCACTACAACAAAAACTACGGATACAAAGTGGTAAGAAGACAGGACTTTTGCCATACGAACACTGGTCTAGGGAAAAAGTGTATAAAAGACAGGGCTAATAACGTCCGAAATAGCTGGCAATTTTTGTGATTTATCAAAATAGAAGTTAGTTTACGCTACTGAACACTTTGAAGAACAGGCATTGCTTATACTCATTGCCAAAACAAATTGAGTTGATCCAGGGCTTTTTTTATCCTGGAAATCTTTTCATTGCAGATTTACGGAGATTCGGCAATGTGAACAATATTGGTTTATACCGGGGAGGTCGAAATTATGTCTATTCAACACTTTTCATTCGAATAGGATTAAAAATGTGAGAACTTCCTTTCTAACATTCCTGTTAATATACAAATGCCAGAAATAGGTGAGACTTGCATAACCGTTTTCCCATGCTTCCTTGTGTACCAATTTTTTCTCCTTCTTTTCTTGTGTATGATTTTGTTTTTCTTTTGCTAACCCCCCCCCCCCCCCCCACCCCCTCCTCCGCCCAAAAAATAAATGGCTGGCCCGTCCCATAGAGAAACATATGAAAAACAAGAGACACCATTCGGAATGAATTATGATCATGACATGTGATTTACACATGAACGCTTTCTCCAACGATCGCCAACGATCGCCCTGTCAAATTGACAGGCTAAGCTGTCCTTACCTCTCTTGGAATCAAGGAAACGTTTGTAACCAGGCTTCAGTCGAAGGAACATCTGTCTCGGTGACTCTTCGTACTTCATGTGATAATAAGAACAAAAAATAGGGGTTATGATGGTGTTGACGATAAATATCACTTGTTTTTTTTCAACTCCTTCCCTCGGAAAAAGAGAAACAACAATATCAAACAAAATTAATTTGAATTAAAAGACAATTTAATAGAAGTCATAATGGGAGTTTACGATGGGAACTCGGAAAAGTTGTTACACTGCTCAGTGTCCATAAGGCTCGCAGTTTGTTGTTGAGTTACTAAAGATTCCATGCAAACGGGTGATTTTTATCAAAAACCCGAAGTCAAACCTTAAAACCCGGAAGTAGGCTTACATTGAGTGACTCGCCGGTCAGAAAGTTATTTTTTAATTGCCATAACGACGTTTATCTCTTACCGAGAAAACAGGAAGTATATTCAACGGACCGAAGGAACCTCGACGGGATTGACTACGGATCGAGTTTACAGGGAATTCTTTGTTGCAATTAAGAGCACGTTGGTGCTTCGTAGTTGATCGTGGCGCTTATTCAAGAAAACTAACACCACGCTACACCCACAGCAACAGATGTATGAGCATAACATTTCTTGACAACTAAGTTTCAAGAAAAACAAAGAGTGTCCCTTGTCACAACGCATTTTAAAACACTCCCGCAAAAAATGACTTGTGAGATTTTAGCATCGAATAGGAATTTACATTCTTTTCCACCCGTCTAGCAGAACTTTTGTTTTGCTTACTCGATTTTGTGGTACTTAAGGAAGACTCTGCATGAATCGACGCTGCATATTGTGTTGCTTAGATACAGTTGTACAGCGGGCTCAGTTATGACCATTGGTTTATCAAAAAAAGGGATGCGCGCACTCGTAAAACCAGTTTGAAGATAGAAAACAAGATTGACTAGTCCAGTAATTTGCGCTTCGGCGAGTTCAAAGACTTCACGTGACTCGCGCAGAGCCTCCTTTTCAACCAAAGAGAGGCTCTGCCATGTAGAGCGTTTCACATGACGTCACATCCGCCAAATTGGTGTCCGAAAACAATTAAACGGCGGTCGTGTTCGTGTCCGTAAGCAAACCTGTTGGAGTTGAAGACCGCCGTTGAACCTGTTTCTATTGTTCCAATAAGTTTGCAGAGCTGCTGGCCACGTGAGTGAAAAAGGACTTGCGGGGGGCGGGGGGTTGGAATGGGGTGGGGCACTCCTGGGAATTCTTGGTGGATGGTGCCGCCCGGTTCTCCAATTTTCACACCCATTTCCAGACCTGGCCTCTAAGGAATTATTTCATCATTACTTAGATTAGAACAGCAACAAAAAAGATTTGGCTTATAATACATTTCGAATCATCGCATATTTGGAACTGAAACGATAAATACGTTCATACACTCCCGTCGTTCCCTCGAAAACCATACCCGATTCCAGACCAAAATGGGCAAAATCTATGCCCGTTTTCAGACCAAAACGGCGCAAAAACCCTACGCTTTGAGGGGGTACATACCTATATGGCTTTTATAAGAGAGTACCCCCCGGAAAAGGACAGAAAAAAGACTTCCTGTTGATAGCTTGTAGGAATTAGTACTACAAACTGTCTTGAATAACTGATACTCTTCAATTTTTTCAACGTTGTTCATTGCCAAGTTCTTTATTTTAAAAACAAAAACTGTAAGACTGAAACTCAAATAAGCGCTTGTTTTTATTAACCTTAAGTCCTAGTAACAGCTCACATCATCTGACTTCATATTTTCCTCATATTTCAAATGACATCGCTGTATAAAAATCACAAGAAAGATGAGAGAAGTAGGAAACCACCGCGGTGGATTTAGCCTCCCACGCAGGCGTTTTTAGTGGAGCTCGTATTTTCGTTACGAGCTTTCCTAAAAACGCCCGCCTGGGAGGCTACGGTGGATTGCGACCAAAATAGATTTTTGCGTAGCGACTTTTTGAAAAGCTATATCAACACGCTCGCAAGGAGTGTTTCTTCTTATATCCAGTATCCAGTCATCTCAAAAATTCCTTCTTACGATTAATGTATTACTTCCCAGCGTTTGGATATCAGATGAAAAATTTCCTCCTGTTTCTTCCTGTGATTCCTGTGACTCGGTGTTTGGATATCAGGTGAATATCTTTCATGTGTTTGTTATATTTAATGGGTGCCTTTTGTATATGCTTGTCAATCAGTGTATGGCTGATCTGACGATAATAAAGTGGAAGCTCTTCTTACGGACAGCTTTACTTTAGCCGCATTCACAAAACCAAGTTTTACTCCCCGAGGGGGGGGGGGGGGGGGGGCGGGGCTGTAGGGGATGCTCGTCGTCTCGCTTTGGGGTGTAAATTGTGGTCTCACTTAGGGTGTTTGGGATGGAAAGTCAATACATTTACCCATTCTGGTATTGCTTAGTACTGTGCATAAAGAAATTCACAAGAAATGCCCCGACACTGACCAACCAGAAATCTCTCCCCGTCACTTTTATATGGGCCCCCCAGGGGTTTTACTCAACCCCCATATAAATTTTGTATTTAATTTTTATATTTCCTTAACGGGCCAGCTCCAATTACGGGCACCTTTCTCGCATCCCTCGCGCGTCCCTGGCGTCCCGAGGGTGTCCACTTACGAGAGCTTCCACTGCATAAATTATATTATTATTGAAATTATTATTGAAAGAGAAATTCAACGCTTTTCGCTAAAGCCTTAAGTTTTACACACTAAATCATCTATAAAGTGTTCATTTAAATGGCTAATACTCGGTCAGCCGAGATAATTCTTTTCTTGTTTGCCCATTACATTCACAAGTAGATGGATCTTGCATTTTCCCATCTGGACATTTCTTACGACACTCGCATTTACATAGATTGTCATTATAGTCATGAATTTTGTCATTGCACTCGACTTGGCAATTACACATGCACTTCTCGTGATCTTGCACCTCTACGGGATAACTTTTGCCACTTTGAGAGCGTACTGTGACACGTATGTTGCGTATTTGTGTTGGTTCACATGCTTTTAAGATAAGAGCACGGTCACATGAGCCCCTACAACGATTAACTTGCAGAAACTGAGGGTAGTTTCTTAGGTCAGTGACATTGGGTTCAACTTGAACGACTTCTGAGTACAACCCACACTTTATTTCGGAAAGCTGGTCATTTTCTGAAAGAAAATACGCGTTAGTTGACGTTATTAAACATATCGCCGTGGCAAAAATGATTTACAACGGTTTTATCTTGGGGGCGCGTGAGGGGTTTGGGGGGGGGGGGGAGATAGCTCTATGGGCTGAGAGCAAATGACAATAGCGTTTGTTTATTAATCTACACGCCGCGTTCAGTGCCCAATGCGGTAAATTCCACTCTCTCCTCCCCACTGCCCTCTTGTTCAAAGTGAGTTGCTTGAGTGAGACACAATTCCCAGTTTCTTCATAGTAGAGTCTAATTCGTAGAATAGGTCACGTTAATCAGGTAGAAGCGTAGATTTCTTATCAAGGCTCTCTTCGCTACAGAGTAGATTGTTCGCGCATTAACTAAGATGGGGAGGCCAACGTCTGAATCAGGTCGCGCGAAAACAGTTATTTACATTAACACTGAAAGGTGTTCTACAAATGTCATCAAATTGACAGGCTAAGCTGTCCTTACCACTCTTGGCGTCAAGGAAACGTTTGTAATCTGCAGGCTTGAGTCGAAGGAACATCTGTCTCGGTGACTCTTCGTACTTCATGTGATAATAAATTGTTAAAAAAAAAAAAAAATAATAATAATAAGAACAAAAAATAGTGGTTATGATGGTGATGACAATAAATAACAATTGTTTTTTTCAACTCCTTCCCTCAGAAAAAGAGAAACAACAATATCAAACAAAATTAATTTGAATTAAAAGACAGTTTAATAGAAGTCCTAATGGAAGTTTACGATGGGAACTCGGAAAAGTTGTTGCACTGCGCAGTGTCCACAAGGCTCGCAGTTTGTTGTTGAGTTACTAAAGATTCCATGCAAACGGGTGATTTTTATCAAAAAGCCGAAGTCAAACCTTAAAAACCCGGAAGTAGCTCAAACTGAGTGACTCGCCGGTCAGAAAGTTATTTCTTAGTTGTCATAACGACGCTTAACTCTTACCGAGAAAACAGGAAGTATATATTCAACTGACCGAAGGAAACTCGACGGGATTGACTACGGATCGATTTTGCAGGGAAGTCTTTGTTGCAGTTGAGAGTACGTTGGTGCTTCGTAGTTGATCGTGGCGCTTATTCAAGAAAACCAACACCACGCTACTCCCACAGCAACAGGTGTATGAACATAACATTTCTTGACAACAAAGTTTATTCGAGAAAAAGAAAGAGTGTCCTCTGTCACAACGCATTTTAAAACACTCCCGCAAAAAATGACTACTGAAATTTTAGCATCGAATAGGAGATTATAATAAACCGAACTTTAAAACTTTAAACTTTCTCCCAGTTCTAAAATATGACTTATCATGTTATTTTATATTCTGGAAAGGAAGCCTATAGACCCCGGATCACGCCGTTTTATTAATGGGAGGGTTCATTACCATGGCTGCAAAGAACTACAGAAAGAATTCTGAATTACGGCTCATTCTAATGTCAGATTATCGCGTGCAGCTCATAAAACGTCAACAAACAGAATATTAATCAAGTTAGAAAAACTTGAACCTCCTTTGAACCTTTCTTAAGTTATCATAAAAAGGCGACTTTCCTTGTTATCTCGTCAGAAAATTCACCAGCGAGAAAAAATATTTGAAAATTGGGATCATGCTCCCATCGCGATAAAGTTGAGCTCAAACACACAACGTGTAGTTTTGTAAAATATTAATTATCGTTATTTTACAGAGACCACGAGGTTATGTTCAAGGAAAAACTCAAATATATGTCTTACCTTGATGGTGGCTTTTCTTGGTGTGCAAGAAACAGACAAGAAAAATATCGCGCTGCAAAGTGTGAACTTCAGTAAGTTGAACATCTCTATGCAGTTTAAGTCTCCTCCTGAATGACTTCTTAACGGCTAGTTCAACGTCTTTTAAATATGCATGCTCCTCTTTTGGAAAAAGATAATAAATTAGCGAGGAGTGCCACGCTATTAATATTGTCGGAACGTTTCATTGTTTAAAACCGGAACTGAAAATCATTTTGAGTTTGTTAGTTTTGTGTTTTAATGTATTGACAATGTTTAAAACAAGGCAGTTATAACTTCAGCTGTTACGCCTACGACAAAGATAAGAAATCTAAAACAATAAAGATATTGGATTGTGGTGTGTCTTATTGCCACGAGAAAGAGTGAAGAAAAGGATCAGATAAATAATACTCAAAACACTTTTTTTCAAAATTTAATATCTGAGTTTTTTGCTATGGAAAGAGAGGTGACACCAACTTAGGCAAGTAGAAAAAGGAGGCGCGTATTTGCAAAAAAACATATTGACCTTCAACCAACGAATCGCCAACTTTTCACGCCGAAATTATCGCCCCGACAATCGGGGCATATTTGATTTCATTGGTTGTGAACTTTTTCTTAACGAGGCGTCTGTAGATATCAAGCTATTAACAAAAGAAAAAGTTAACAATTATTCGCAAGTGGTTTCAAATAGGGACAGTTTGACTGCCAGGTGTATATCGTTTGCTGCTGACTGTTAATTAATCTATGGTCGATTAATAAAGTCGGTTGAGGATCTCATATCTATGAACATCCTCATCAATGCCAGCCAATTAGTTCTACTTTCAACACTTGCTTTTTACAAAATATTTCACTCCAAAATATCGACACCTAGAACTGAAAGACCCAAAAAGCAATTTATACAAAATTAAAAATCCAACAAACGGTAAAAATCAATAGTTTTCTTTCTTTTCAAGTCATGGCAGTCGCTACTTAGGACTGACTTAGATATCTACAGATTGATTTAAAACAACTATCTTGTACAGTATAACAAACAGTACCACAGGAAAGAACTGCTCAGTAGCTTTCATTTAAGTGGTCACACTTTAGGATTTCATCTACAGACTCATAAGTTAGAACCACCTTGTACAGCATAATAAACAGTACCAAAGGAAAGTACTGCTCAGTAGCTTTCATTTGAATGGTAACACTTTAAGATTTCATCCACAGACTCAAAAGTTAGAACCACCTTGTACAGCATAATAAACGGTACCACAGGAAAGTACTGCTCAGTAGCTTTCATTTGAATGGTAGAACCATAGAGCCTGATTTCATTTTGGAATCATTCTCATCTTCATACTCAAAAGTAAAGAGACACCTTGACCGTTTGAATTGCTTACAGTCTTTTGTTTTTTAAAAATGTTCTGCGAATACATAGCTGTTCATCAGCCAGTCTTAGCATGAAACAGTTTACGAAAGAAGTAGGACCCCTTAGCCTCGAATGTCACGTTCTGAAGGGCTATTATGTGAGAGGAGAAACACAAACCCTCCCCCGAGTTAATTTTGTTAATGTTAAAAAAAATAATAATAATAAAAAATAATAATAATAATAATAATTAGAGAAACATTATTGAAGGCGTTATAAAGAGAAATGATGTAGCTGTGAAAGAAAATTGTTCATCAATTTTCCTCATCGTAGGCGATCAGCTAAGCTTGTTCAGGCGCGGCGTCTGGGATAAATATTGACCGACTTCCAAAATGAGCGCCGGAGGCGTAAGTTTCTAGGGTGTTTCGGGGGCAGGTTCCCCAAGGAAATGTTTTGGATTTTAACTCCTTAGAGTCCCCTTTCCTGGGTTTCCGAGTCATTCAGACAGCATATTGGCCAAAATTCAACTTAGAAAGTGTTTTTATTATTAAAAATATAGTTATTATGAAAAATCTAACCGATTTCCGTAAAAAAAAAGGTTGAAACCGGTATGAATTCGCGCCTGTTGCTGTCTCTTATCCTACCTGTAAAATGGTTTGTTTTGTCTCAAAAACACACAATTTTGCTTAGATTTCCATGTCATTAAAACTCCTCATCAAAAGCGTTAAGTAATGGTCTGCGTTTTTATCTAATACGGAAATTAAGAATGCAAAATAACCACTATCATCTACGAGTTCTGCGGTTTTTACTTTATAGAGTCTTGAAACCGCGGTATAAAGTTTCAATTATAAATTTGCTCCATTTTTGTCAAGTAAAAGCTCATTGCCATTTAAGCTACACCGCTGTATTTCTTTTATTTATATTTCTTTAACAAAAGCTTTATCACCAACAATTAGACCCTGAATTTTTCATGAACACCTGAACCAACCCAAGAAAAATTAGATTTTTTTGTTTGGTGTGCTTGTCGTTAAGGAAAGAAATCAATATAGCCAGTTTGCTTCCTTTCACTGAGCGCTTATGGGCTGGTTAACCTTTAGGAAATAAAAGATCAGCTATTTCTCTTTTAATGAGACTTTTTTGATAACGGTTCTGACACAAAGCGTAAAAGACTGTTCTAAGCAAACATGGGCTTATGGAAGCACTTAGAGTTTAGTGTCTAACCGAAAATTGTCACTTGAATACTTCCTCCTACCACTTTTCTTTCTCCTTTTTTTACACCTGGCCACTTAGAAAAAACAACAATATACGAAGTATAGCCGGATGCATTATACTCCTTTTAGAAAATACATGAGTTTTAATCCCTATATATAAGTAGTTAAAAGATAAGCGGAACTTTAAGTTTTCAGGGTATAAGGGACGCTCATTAATTGCCATTAATGTCGCCTTTGCTTAAAATTCTTGTCAAAACATTTATCTTGTATTTAATGGCCCGCTAATTCTCAATTTATACTCAACTAAATTAGCGTCTTCCGCCGCAGATAATGAGTCGGCTTTTTCTGTGTCCTAGTGAATCGAAGTGAAATTTCTACGGCCTTCAATATTATGTTAAAATTGACTAGGATAAAGGAAAATAAAAGGTCAACAAAGGAGCAATTACTATAGAAAACGTTGTCCGTGTTTGCATGGCCTGATATAAACACTAGGTGGGTCGGGAAAATGAGACAGTTATGCAAATCCGAGACAAAAAAGTCAAAAAAAGTCGAGGGTTTGCATAGCTATCGAGAATTCTCCCAACCCCTCGAGTGTTTATATTGTAGGGCTTGTTAGAAAATTATTGCGTCATTGCGGCGGGAAAATTCACGTGATCTGAGAACTGAACTTTGTACAGGAGTCGGACGTCTAGGAACTATGTAGTCGTTCCGAGTCGTGGAGCTGATCGAGTGTGTAGATTGAGAGATTGAGTGTAGGTCACGGAAATTTTACACGAATTGATGTCGATGAATTCTTTTAGTGTAGACCAGAGTACAGAATTTTGAAATATGAACATGTGAATATATATACTCTCAAGGGAGTAAAGAATTAAATGCTAAAAGGAACTGGTTGTAGTACACATAATTTGTGACAGGGCTTAAAAGGCAAGCAGGTGTTTGCGGGTGAACGTTTGAGGTCGATCGTTGATACGAAAAATTTAAAAAAATTGTTCGGATTTCTCACGTAAATGTTACACGATCGAGACGATTGGCAAAGACGATTCTAGTCTCTTTAGTGCAACGGCAAGTGGTTGGGACAATGTGGCAACCATTCGAAACAATGCAGCAACAAAGCTGTAAAAGCTGTAATTAATGCGCTTAAAATCGCCGTTACGAATCGTCTCTTCGAACATCACTTTAACGAGGCATTGCTTAAAAATGGCGAACTGGTCATCTCCTTTTGTTTACTATTTACAGAGATGTGACATGGAAACGTTCAGTCTGAGAGGCACGCGTTCCGCCAAAACCGGGACGGGAAAAGGGGTACATAGTCCCAGGCGCGCTCGAAGTTTCTTTCAAATGATTCCCGTCCAGTCTGGAGCGGCTTCATAGGTTACTTCAAGGTCACATGACACCTAATTTAAGCTGTTTCCCGCCAAGTGTCTGAGCTGTCAACAGTGTGTAAAATATATGACGTCAGAGCTAATCAGCTCGTAGAAAATTAAAAAAGGAAGTTACTTTGTCCACAGGTTACCCAAGTTCTGTAATAACAATAAACTCCTTTAAGGTATCTATAATTACGTAATAGAAGTCAAAGATTTTACCCCTTACATCATTGATTGGAACGGGTAATAATATGTCGCCCTTGACTTTTTTTGTGTGCTGTTCATTCCGTAACTTTGGGGATTTATTGCATTTTAGCGAGATTTTTTGTTCTTTCGGTCCCCTCTTTCAGCAGTATTTTGTCAGAGTGTGCTTGGTTTAATTGCATCCAGACCGAAACGAAGACTGTTTTAGTTCTAATCCGTCTGGTAACTGATATACCGTCTGGTATACTCTTTTGGCCATTGAATAACGATTTAATATTTGTTGTACAAAAAGTCAAGTTTTTACTGGATTTTACAGAAATTTTTGGCACTGAATATATGACAGGAACCCTGGAAAGGAGAGAAAGCTATGATCGCACACGCTCTACGCTGGACTAATTGAGGATTTTTAAAGCTATTTTAAAACAATTTAAAACGAATGCATATACAAAAATAAACAGACACCAACTTCTGTTCCAACTAGGTTTATCTTTCATCGGACACAGTTAAGATTTAATGCAAGCGATAGACCGACTTTTTGGTCAAAAATTGCTAATATTGCATAATTATGCCTAATACAAAAATTTACAGAATGTCAGTTTCGCAATATATTTCGCAATTTTCGAATTGTGTTTTGCAATTTTCTTTCAGAGGCAGCTTCGTGAATCTGATAAAAAACTCAAACATTTTAACATCTGTAGTACCTGATTAAGGGTGGTCTGGCTAACCGAAGTGATTTTGAGAACCAATGGACCTTGAGTTAAGATTTTTTTAGAAAATAGTTTACGTTTCCGTTTTAGAAAGCAAGGGGATGAAAGTGTTACTAAAAATAGATGGCACGGAGCGGCTGTGTCGAGAACATGAAAATATGAGATCCGATTATTTCAAACAACTATTGTTCGTGAACTTTATGGTAATTGCTTCTTTAGGGAGGTTTGATATTTTTTACTGTTTTTTTTTTCAATGCTGATGAAGTGTTTTCTGTGATTGATTTTTCGCGCGTCGATTGCGCAATTTTTGTTGATATCCCACTGTCCTCTTCGACCCTAAGCAGGTTGAGCAAGAAAACATGGAGGATTTGGCGGTCGAGGTGTGCGGCAAGAATGGCGTCTATTACAAGGTAACCGTGGAACACTTATAAAAGAGTAAAAGAATTATTTGAGAACTTATCAAAAATTTACTTTCCAGGGCTACGTGAGGAATATACACCAAGATCAAGTCACTGTTTCCCTGGAGCACGAGTACGTATGAGCTACGGACAGCTACTAGGTGTCCGCGCGCGAGATTCAGTCGTGTCCTTTTTTTTTGACAAGATCTTCGCTAACAGATCTTTGATATTTTGTTCTCATACAGTCCGTATAACTGGAAGAGAGTTTCTTACGAAGAAGTGCGTTTACCTTCCAAGAGCAACCAAAAATGCGATTTGTACGTGGACGATGAAGTAGAGGTACGCTAAGTGGATAATAGACCTGTTTACGTCTCTCCGTCCCATGTGATCGAAAAGCAAAAGGTCAAATTCAAATGCATTGACGTAGAAAATCCCATTCTCGATTGTTTTTATTCATGATGCATATTTTAAGGTACGGTTTGAAGAGTAAAAAATTTCGATCTGGCACTAAAGTAGAAATATTTTTCCTATTTTATTCGGAATTCTCTTGTTTAAACCCGTGGATTGTGCAACAACTTGTATTTCACCTTGCTATAATTTATAGTGTGTTTACAATGACTTACCCACGTGCCCCTTTAGCATTTGAGAGTAACCCAGTTGCATTTTCGTATTATTTGTTAGCTTATTTAAGTGCAAACGGTAACAACAGAAATTTCAAGTAATCCAGATTTCTTGTAATAATGTTGTTGATAATGATTAGTGATTATCACATAGAGCGAGAAAATATGGTGTTGAATTTCAGTCATGGCTTCTCGCCGCCAGGTTTTCGATCACCCTCTGATAAAGTGGATTAGGCTTGTTGTATTTCCAAAGAGAAGATTTAAGGGTATAGACGTGTACCTGCAAGGGTTGTGTTTACTGCTTGTTGCAGTTTGAGGAGAAAGGGAGATTATAAACATTCAATTGTAAAGGGAAGGAAAAGATGGAAGATATGGGATGGAAGGGGTGCTGGAGTGGAGAGGGATGGTGGATGGTTGGGAACCAAGTCGAGTTACTGTTCTGCCCTGTTATTTTCTCCTTTCCACTTAATTACTTCCAGTGGTCCACAGCTATTTTGAAAGTCATACTTTAAATTGAACTTCTGTCTTGGAAAAAGTAGATATTTTCTTTGAAGGAATAGACGTCTATGCAATGCCTGGGGAGGAGCGAGTCTCGCAGCCAAAATAATTGAAAGAAATTTATGAAGCTTAATTTGGAATTTACTGAGGGGTGGAGTAGTGGGGAGCTCTTAGAAAAGGTTTCTTCCTTCAGGGGTGGAGTAGTGGGGAGCTGTTAGAAAAGTTTTCTTCCTTCAGGGGTGGTACAGTTATTTTCTGGAATCATGCATTACTTGGATCAAGTAACCCCTTTTAAGCTTATTATCAGCTTTACATATTGTGATGCTTTTGTAATTTTTCCCACAAAGCTCCTCTTGTGTGATTAAATGAGTGGAAATATTTATCTGTAATATGTATTGGTCTTTGAAATAATTGATATGACATATGTACATGATGGGAGCTTTTTCCTGATGGCTGAAGATGAAGATGAATATCCTTTCCCAAAAAGTTCCGTGAAATGAATTCACTATTATTTTAATCAATCTTTTGATTCTATTGTTCTAGGTTTTCACAAGAGATGTTGATGGTGAGCCTTGTGGTTGGTGGCAGGCAAGAATTGTTCATAAAAAAGGAGAGGTACTTATTTTTTTCATTTATTATACATGTATGTACAGTCTGCTCTTGCCTTGCAGACATTTTGCTTTAACACACTCCTCGCTAATATATTATGTGGCAGCCAAATCTCCAGCAGAAATATTAGTGAGTTTATGCAACAGGAGGGTTGGCGGAGAGAAGAGGTTGGCAAAATGCTCGTGTGTGATAAATGTGATATAAGGCTTTTAGTTGCATGTTGTGCTCTGATCCTTGCTAAATATTTCTGTGTTCTGGTCATTTACAAAAAGGTCTGTTTAAAGGAAGGTAAAGTTTGGTGGAAAGTTCTTTCAAACAGAATTATTTTCATGCTTTCACACACGTTTTGCCATCTTCTTTCTCCAGACGCCTCTCCTGTTTCATGAGTTCAGTAATATTATAGACATGATAGCAACAATGGACTACGTTGGACTAGTTTTGGAGTCTTCTTGTGAGATAAACATCTTTGGTTACATAAAAGCCCAAGCATTTTCAACTTCGGACTCTGTTTTTTTTTTAAACTGGGAATCATTGGTTCTGGACTGGGACTCATTGATTTTTCACAAGATTAGTCCCAGGACTCACCATAACTGTTTGTAACAAAATCACTGCCACTTGTGCTACCCGTAGAAAGTCACTTATTTAAGTCCACCTATTACTAACGATAAACAAAATAAATGCTTGTATGACCAACAGCCTATGGAACTTTGTTTTAGGTTACACCTTCCTGCAGAGTTCAGATTGTACATAATTAGTGAAGGAAATAGATTTGTGCTATGTTCTCTGGTTTTGTGTGCCTGTCTAAGAAATGAAGCCAATTATTTTTTTATTAAACAATGGCCAGTAATGCACATTTGGGATCAAACATAAACCTCTTTCAACAGTGTTTTGTATCAGTCACACCAGCTCTTACAAAGGACAGCCACCTGCTTATGTAATGAATTTTTCGTAAAGGTGTTGTTTCTTGAAGTAAGTGTTGAAAAAGACCAGCTGAAGATACTGAGGTGACCAAGAGTTTTGTTTTGAGCTTACTGTGTGCTGAAACAGCTGTCTGGTTCATTGGGCTGAATGCAATTACATAGCAATGTTTGACTCAAGATTTTGCAGTAAAAATTATTGTTTTTAAACATAATGGCCACTTCTTTTTCTTTGGGTGGTAGTTTTCTTTTCTGGGTAGGCTACATTTTTCTATCTACACATGCAAAGCATTCCCTCCCCCACCCCCCCCCCCCAAAAACAAAAAACAAAAAAAACCTTATGTGAAAAGAGCAATTCTTCTTGTTTCATTCCTATCAGATTTATTTGATTATCTGATTATCTTTTTTTGTGTCAATTTTGATATTGAGTTTTCTTCGTGGCAAAGTGGTTTAAATAGTTTTGTTCCAAATAAAATATTTTTACCCCCTCGGTAAACTCGTGCCTTTTGTGGTACATGTAACTGCTGTTCTCATGTTTGCGCATTTTCTCTTGTTTTAGTTTTATGTGATACAGTATACTGGATGGGATGCCACATTTAATGAGATTGTACCCAGAGAGAGAATTCGTCCCTGTAGCTGCAAGTAAGCAGATGACAGTGTTTTATCGCCTATATCAATGCCCAGTCTGGGAAAGAAATCCGTAGTGAGGCCCAGACTGCTGGAGTGCAAGAGAACCTTGCAGGACACCACACACTTTTCACAGAGGCTTTTAATAAAAGAGCCTTTTAAATATGATAAATTATCTCTGCTTAAATATCCTTAAAAATGCCTGGTCACCTCTCCAATTGTTCAGCTGAGATTCACTCTCCTAAGAACCATGTGAAAATACCAGAGTTTAATGGCAGCTGTCAGAATTCAGTTCTGTTTAGTTGGTTTAAATATTCCTGTTCAGGATTCTTCTGTTTATGGGAATTTTTTTTTGTCTTCTAACAGTGGACCAATCGCCAAGGATATGTACCAGAAAGTGATGATTGATGTTCCACAAGACTTAAGACAACTGTAAGATCTGTCACTTATATCATTAATGGTGTTATGAAAGTAAAATAACTGTTGAAATTTAGAAATATTATAACAAACAGTGACATAGGTCTTTGTAAACTGAATTATGTACCCTTGTAGTTGATTCTGGGGTTGAAGGATTTATGACCTCAAAGTTATTCCCTTTTGTGTTTAGCTGTAAAGATGAAGCAGTGCACAGAGAGTTCAAGAAACAGACGGGAGCATCTTGTGTGTATTATCATGATGAACTAGCTGTCCTTGTTGCATTGGTGAGCAATTCAGCATTCTTGTGGCCTTAGTATTTATGATATCTGATCAGCTGTGTAATTTGAATAAAGTTACACGTACCTGCATTTTACAATGAATGGATGAATACCAGACATAACTAATCAATGATCAATGACATCAATTGGTAATCAATGAGTAATCGATGAGTGATCAGTTGATTAGTCATTGATTGTTGGTGATGATCAATGAGTAATTGATGAGTAATCGAAGCCCAAAGGTCTATTGATTACTATAAGATTGAAAAGGGTACTGTGTAATCTTTTGCAGTCTCGCTCTGAACGTCCTGTGAAATGTGCAGCCATGTTAAGCGAAATCCATTTTAGAAGTCTCAGAACAAAGATGCTCTTGCAGTCCTGGATTGATGAGACAGCAAGACAACTACAGGTATAAAAGCCTTTCCAGTCGGTGTACCTTTGAGGCGGTGCCTTTTAACATGGTAGAGACCTTCACTCAGCCCATTCCCGTTTCTGAGACTCAGTTCTGTAAAAATAGAGTTTAGTCTACATAACAGTTAGTCAATCTAGCTTCTATCAATGTATGATGATTTTTTTAGTTACTGTGTTTACTACCGTAAATCCTCTATTAAGACCCCCCCCCCCCCCCCCCCCCCGTTGTTGTGCAACTAAAACTCATTTTCACAAGAATATAGCCTTGTTTTGAAAATGTGAGTTTCTGTAACTTGGAAATGTCCTAAAGTAGGTTGAGTTTGATCCTCCGGGTGAATGTAATTCCAAATAGGACTTTAGTTGTTGACAGTGAATTCACAAGATAAACAACAAAACCAACGACTGAAGAGATTGCAACAACCTCTAAACAAGTGAGAGGTTCCAAAATGGTATATCGCATCCTGTAGCATCAACTCCATTTCTCTGCACTTGTACTGTAATGCACACACAGCGGACTTGGCTGTTCAGTTAGAAAATTCCTCATCAATGTTAAAATGGCTCAACCTGCATGGAAAGTCTTAAGGGCGACAACTTAAGCATAACCTGTTAAAATTTACTTTTGTCCCACTCATTACAGACTGCCAAAAAACAGATGGGTGTGGTCGACATGCTCACGTTACCAGATCATCTTATGGGCCTTGCCATTGGTGCGCAGGGAGCTAACATTCAACAGGCTAGGCGACTGCCTGGAATCATCTCCATTGAAGTGGATGAAGAGAACTGCACTTTTCACATTTGTGGAGATGTGAGTATTATCAACGTTGGCTGTTTTACCCAAGGGCAGTACTTCCAGACAAACGTTCATCTGCCTGATCAATAATTATGGGTTCATCCATGCAATAAATACAATACTACATGTGAAAATGGTGAATTAAGGGTTGTTGAATTAATTTATTCCGTCTTTCAGGGTGAAGAAAGTGTAAAAGAAGCGAGAAGACTGTTAGAATTTGCGGAGGAAACTGTTTACGTGTCTAGACCGCTTGTAGGTGAGTCTAACTAAAAGCAAACAGTCAGAGAAGTGGGATGCAAAGTTAACGTGTGCAGGACAAAATTTCAAAACTGGATTAGACGATCTCAAATTTTATATTGTTATTCAACGAAAAGTTACTCTTGACTATGAAAAAATTACTCTCAAAGAGTTTTCATTTGAATGGTCACACTTGAGGATTTCATCCACAGAGTCAAACGTTAGAACTATCTTCTACAGCATAATAAACAGTACCAAAGGAAAGTACTGCTCAGTAGCTTTCATTTGAATGGTCACACTTTAGGAACTGTAACATGCCTAGGAATAACAGGAAATGGCATTGTTTCTTCCACTAGGAAAAGTTATCGGAAAGAGTGGTCGTATAATCCAAGACATAGTAGATCGTTCAGGCGTCACCCGTGTCAAGATTGAACCTCCCGAAGAAAGATCGACCGCTGACGAGAAATCTTCAAAGGTCAGCCTACGTTTTCATTTTCGTTCGTTTTCTTGCTCAGCGAAAAGTGAATTACCTTTCAGACAATGGAAGAATTGAAATAAAACTTACACAAGTTGATGTTTCTTTCCCTGTATACTTGGGTAATATAAGCCAAGGCTTGTAAAAGTATGGGAAATTGCAGAAAGAATCTCAAATATGCGGATGAAACGCGAAAGAATACTACACCGAAGTTCACCAGCCATTCACAACGTGTGAGAACTGCTGTGTGATTTGCTGGTTTTGAAGATGATTTTGCTAATAAACGTTTATATACTAGAACGGGCGCGAGTCTTATCTTTTTTGTTCTTGTTTTTAGAAAGAAGTGTCTTTCCTATTTGTTGGAACAAAGGAGTGTATCGCCAATGCCCGAATGATGTTAGATTACCATCTAGCACATCTTAGGGTAAATACCATCTTTACTGTTCACTCTCAAGAGAGCGAAAATCCCATGTCCATTTTTTGCAAGATTTATTAGGTTAATTTTTTTTTCCACGCAGGATGTCGAGGTAATGAAAAAGGACAAGGAAAGTCTGGACCAGCAGCTTCGTAGCATGGGAATCAACCCGCCCCAGGGACCCTCTTACTTACCCACTCCAGCGGAGATGCGCCCTGGGCCTAGCCTTTCATTCATTGGACAGGACAAAGACAATATGTTGAGTGTGCGAGACAGGTCGCTGACCACGGAGAGTTACGCGGGCGACTTGAGTGAGGGGATGTTTGTCAGCACCAAGGATGGACCGAAGACGAAACCGAGCATACGAATACGATCGAGCAGTGAATCGGAAGTTCCCGAGAACAAAGCGAATTCACAGCAGTCTACAAGGACTAGTTTGGTAAGCGTTTCAGAGACATTTGCTCTACAAACATGAAGAGTTATTAAAAAGATCGTGTTTGCGATGTGCATGAAACTGGTTTTTAAGTCATTTTCTGTCCTCTTTTAACAAAAGAATTGAAATTGAGACGTTATTTCCGTTATAGCCAGGATTAAATTTTGCAAAACAAAAACTCTGCACATGCATCACGCTTTTTGTACATTTCTTTGCCGTCATTGAACGACTACGACGTGAAAATACCTAATTTCACGTTTTGTGGATGAGGACACAAAACAGCGACTTTCTTTTTCTTTTCCTGAATTTCGATACACTCTTTTAGAATTCAACTCCAGAAAAGAAATTGTCACCATTTGACGAATTGAACGGGGCGTTTTCGTAGCCGTTGTGGTCTTTATTGCTTAAGCTCCCAAATATGACACAACAAGTGGTCTCTTTGACCTTTTCTTTGTCTATTGCCTCAACAGAACACTGGGAATAGACGAGCATCTACGCCGACTTCAGAACTAAAAGGGATCCGGGAGGAATCTGAGGAGAGCGAGCAAGGCAAGAGTAAGCGTGTCACGAGTGGGAATGCCCAAAACGACAAAGAAGAAGTCATAACATGTAAGAGTGTTAGAAATAAAACAGGAGGCGTAGAAGCCAGTAAATATCCATCGTGCAGGTCCGAAATCTACGACTTTCTTGTTCTCCAGTTTTTGACCATAAGCATACGTTTTGTCCCAAGAGAAAGTGAAACTGCTTATGCAAAATTGTGGGGAAAAAAATTGGAGAATGTGAAAAGTCGCCAATACGTACGTTTTTTGGTATAGCCGGATGAAGCGTAGATTGGTTTGTTTCCCATTGCTTTGCTATATGACTGGTTAAGAAATCTCGTGGAAATTTTTCGGCCAATCAGAAGTAACTCCAAAATAAATCATGACTCGGTCGCCGACGTTTTCCCGCGCCTTTGCCGGCCGCAAGTTTTGGCATCGAGTTTTGATTGGTTTGTTGTGTTGTGGATCTGTTGTGATTGGCTACAGTTGTAAGACTTGGTTTTAGTATTACGGCCGTTGGTTAAAGATCGACTTTTATGGTTTGTTTGCTTTTTTTTACCAGCCTCTTCCCCGCCAAGAGACTCTAGGACAAAGAAAACTTCCCCGTGGCTTGGAAATCGTAGAACAGACAGCGAAGGGAAGGACGAGAAGAAGAACCAAGAAAACCGCAAAAACAGCGAGCACAACGACTCAAGAGTAAGTCATGGTAACGGTAATAAACAGCACAGTAAACAGGAACAGAGGCAGCGTTCTGGGAGTAAAAATCAACAGCAAAAGCAACAAACTCAACCCGGTAACAGGCCCCGAGGAAACAGTAACAACCAGTTACGGCCGAGCAGCGGGAGCCTGTCAGCGAACTGGAGAGAGCGATCCCAGGCCCAATCCGAGGCGACGACGAAAGACAACGAAAAAAGCGCGGAAGAGGTGTCAAGAGAAGTGGATGGGAAGGAAGAAAGGAAAGAAGAGAAAGGTAGAGTAAATGGAGGAGATTCGAAGAGTAAAGATGAGAAACCGAGTGAACCTGCGGCCGATGAAAAGCCTCCTGAAGCGAATACGGTTAAAAACAAGACTGTAGAATCCAAAGACGAGGAGCAGACAGCTTAGAACTCTGCCGCGAGGTACCATTTTGCGGAATTCACTACTGCTGAGGCAAAAAATTGTACAGAAGGATTAAAAAAATTATCTACTTATTGGTGAAAGCTAATTTATGAGTGAGGCCAGATGTTGGTTCATATCAATTTGAAGAGACGTTTAACCGCTATTTACCGCCTTGTTCTTGCGTAAAGTCATCTCTTTCTAATACCCCTTTAGCTAGGATCCGTGAAACGTGTTCCATAAATGGCCTTTTGGCTCTTGCATGCGACATTTCGCGCCTCGGTTTGCCGTTGTTTTTCTTCACAAACACCCTGCAATCTCACGTGCAACCTTCATAGTTGCACGTGCAGCACACACGTACAGTGAATTCACGTGCTTTTCGTATGTTTGTTTGGCCTTTCCTGGCAGCAGCTCACCAATATTGAAGCATTGTTCATTGCTGGTTTTGCCAAGGATATATTAATAATTGTAAGGCTGTTTCATTTTATTGTAATTTTGGCGGTTGAATCGGTGACAAAATTTGATTTAAAGATAATATTTTTAAAACTTGAAGCAAGCTCAACTTACGTTTTAATGACTAATAAAATTATTAGCATTATTGTCACTTTTTCAGGAAACATGTTTTTCTTAGTCACTGAAGAACTGATTCCTGAATAACTGTTAAATAAGTGTAATCGAACTACAAATAGCCTGCAGATCAAGTTCACTACATTTTGACCCATTCACCTACACCATAATTTTCCTTGTTTACCCCCCAAATTTTGCATAACCATTGTTTCCAATTTCTCCTGGGTATTACAGTCGTACCAAGAAACATTGAAAGAGAAAGGTAACGTCACGTTGCCATGGAAGCAAAATTTCTGCGGATCACAACAACCTTTCTTGGCAGAGACGGCAGTTTGAATTGTCGAACAATGGAAGAAAAGTTAGGGCTACTCTTTTGTTCCTGAGTGCAATCATGCAGGAAAGTCATACATGTCAAGTATTTTTTTTCCTTCCAAAATTTGCAGGACCACGGTTTGTTGAATCCAGAAATTTTGCTACCATGGCAACGTGACGTAACGACTTCTCTCAATTGCAAGAAGACCTGCACACACTAACATTGAAAGAGAGATAATATATACAGTGTAGTAACCAAGGCAACTTCAACAACAGTAGCCAATCAGATCAAAAGAAGCAAACAATGAATTCCAACCACCTTCGTTTGAGCGATGTTGATTGGTTCAAACGACTGTAATTTGAATTCGTTCTTGGTTTCTTGGTTCTTGGTTACCGCGGTCAAACCGGCAGGGAGCTGATATCTCCAACAAATAATTTCGATTATATTAGCATAACTTGAGCTTTGACATTGAATTTTTAAACTGTCCTTGGCTGTAACACATGTATAATTGCACAGCAAATTCTTTACGGAAAAAGAAACGCAAGAACGTTGAAGTGATAAAGTACGCAATGGGTAGTCGGCTTTTTTGGTTTAGATTTTCTGAATATAATCCCTCCTGTCACGTGATTAACGATAAATATGGCCATCATGCCAGTCTTGCAAATCCTTCCTGTTCCCAGTCTACTCCCAGTCACTGTATTCACTCCGCCTCAGGCTCCTGCTCGTCCTCGTCTCCAGATCCCTGATCTTGCCCTGCCTCCTGGAACTGAAGGAGCTGCGCATGTCTGTTTACCGCCTGTCCTTCGGAATACAGAACTTGTCCTATCATCCCGTCCTTAGGTGCTCGGATGACATGCTAAAGGTAACAACTTGGGATCAGTTTGGGTATCTGGGAAACTGCCCACCTACCCCTCCCTTAAGCCAAACAAGTTTAACATAATTGAGACCATTATACGTTTCTGGGAAACCGCCTACCTACCCCTCCCCTAAGCAAACATTTTGCCCTAAGTGAGAAGTAAGTGTTAATGTTGGCTTAGGGGAGGGGTAGGTGGGCAGTTTTCCAGAAACGTATAATGATCTGAATCATAATTCTCGTGCAAACTTTCAACTCTCGGTATTTGATGGGATTTAAACTTGTAAACCATGGGACGTAGACCCATCCGCGCGTTTTCCGAATTTTGTAAGTACACACACGGCTGAAGTTAACCCTTTAAACCCTAAGATCAAAAAATTGAATTCTCATTTGTTGCCCTAATTCATTTCCTACAGAAGTAGTGGCGAGAAGTTGATGAAATATCAATCACATTCATCTTGTGTGATCATGTCCGTAATTCTCATGACCACTGTGTTATACAAAGCATTGATATTACAAGGAGAAATTTGATGCTGATCACTCTTAGGGCTTAAAGGGTTAAGGTGTGTTTGGAAAAGTACGAACCGTTAGTGCGGCACTATCTAACCGACAGGGACGACCGCGAAGTCCTGGGGAAACGCCTCGGTATTCAAGATTTTCCGTAAGCCATTTAAAAGTCGTAACGTTTTGTATGCCCAAACTAGACCTGGCTTTACAAGTGAGAGTTTATCTAACACGTGTTTTAAGAAAAAAGTAACAACCACGGATTACTGTGAACAGTGAAGTCTAAAAAATAAGTGGACTAACAGGCTAATATCACTGACGTGAAAGTAAACACTGAATAAAAATCACAACTTTAAACCTCAGCAACCTACCTCCATTTTCATTGCTTCCATGATAATAAGTGTTTCACCTTCTTCAACTTTCTGTCCAGGCTCTACAAGCACCTGAGCAAAAAAATAAAGGTTATCAGAAAATTTTTCACCTGACTACTTTTAAGAACTTCCACAGAAAAATATATTTGACTGCAGTTTGTTGAAAAGGTTATTAAGCAACGAGACAAATTCTTTACAGTAGCTTAGTGTAGCTAAAAATTACACCCATGTTCTAGCCTGCATAACAGGCGTTATTTTCACGCATTTTTCAGGCGAGCGAAGGTAAGCGCGAAGCGAGCGTGGAGCGCCAAACACGCGCCTTCCTCCGTCGCGCGTGTCTGGCGCTTGCTTTCGCCAGCCTGAAAAACGCGAAAAAATAACGCCTGTTATGCAGGCTACCCACGTTCAATCCAACTTTTCAGCACCATTTGGCAATAATATTGACCACAGTCGAGCCATCTACGTTCAGGAGAGCTCTGGCGTCTTAAACCCTAACTTCGGCTACTGATTGTATAATAAAAATCGGAAATATTACGATGTTTTTACTGGTGCAAGAGGCCTACTCACCCAATGCAAGCCACAGTAACCCTACCTTGACGATTGTGCCCGTCATTGGTGCCACTGCTGATCCTTGGGAAGCGGCTGAGGGGCCACCCCGAAGGAACTTGGGAATCGGGCGATGTACTTTATGACAACCATCCTGTGCGAAGAATAATAATGTCAGTGTTATAAACCTCACGTTTGTCGCAGGTTTTAATCGGAGGTTAGATAGAGCCAAGCCGCGCAGGAGCACTGGGTAACCAGATGGAGGGAGCTTAATCTTGATTTCTGTTTCATGTACGAATATAGGGCGTTTTAGCTGTAAGTTGTCATGCGCATAAGACCCGCAGCAGACCCGCGGAGACTGGGTCAAACGAGGGTAAAAATGGCGGGAAACCGATGATGCACGCTAACCGTAAACGTAAGAGATTCTGAAAATTCCCTCTGGGATGTTTAACCAATGAAACTGTTGCATTTTTCAGGCACTTGGATGTCAAAGAGGATGTCCTAATTTAGTATTCTAGGAGCTGAAGTAAAAATACTCTTGCATAGGGAAAGTTCATTTAATATGACAAAAGGGGGGGGGGGGGGATGAAGATATTGAAACTCGAAGCTTGAAATTTTAGCAGCCCCCCTCGCTAGCGGTTCAATTTTTTAGGAGCCCCCTCCTTGGTAGTCGAAAAAATTTCAGAGCCCCCCCTCCTCCTCCTTCAATTCCTTTGCTTCCCTGAAAAAAGATCGCTAGACTGTATTAAATATATTTACCGTTATTGTCTTCAATGGTTTATACTATGACAAACTTGAGATACAGTTGTGATACAATTTTCTAAAGCATTTTTGGGATGAACATTTGTTATATCTGTAAACCACGTGATATAGCTGAGTTGCACAGGTCATTAAATTGTTGAGTTGAAAACCATCCGATCTGTATGATGATGTCATGTGTTGGTTTTGAAGTATACAAATTTTCGGAGCCCCCCCTCCTAGCGCAACAATTCTTTCAGAGCCCCCCCTTCGGGTGTCTAAAAATTTTCCGTGTCGCCCCTCAATATCTTCATCCCCCCCCCCCCCCTTGTCATATTAAATGAACTTTCCCATAGAAGTACAGTTTACGGCAACAGCAAGTTTGGTTTAAAAAACAACTTCCACAAGCACGAGCAAATGTGTTGCACGACAGAAATTGAAACCTGTGACAAGCGAAAGGGAAGTGGAAAAGCAAAGTCGGGCTTTGTCAATCTTTTGCTTCTGACTAGATAAATATGGCACTCTCTGCAATATAACAAATTCTGGCGTTTTTTAATATTACGCCAGTGCTTAACCAAAGTAAAGGGACCATTTTCAGCGTATGGTACAACTATAAGGACTCTATATAAACGGAGAGTACCTTGGTGAATAAATGAATGGTTCCTTCTTGATCAACAAGCCAGGATTTAAGGACGTGCCCATTTATGTTCGCTATGAGGCAAGTTCTGGAGTCGTCTGATTCAAGTTTTCCCTTCACGTCTAAGCGCTCACCCTCAATCTGCGCAATAAGATTCAGTTTGGAAATAAAAGACACATCACAGCGTTAATTGTGGCCCGTCCGTAAATTTTACGCGAGTAAATGTAATAGAGGCAATGTGTAAACAGTCGAGCGTAAACTTAATTCTTAAAACTTCTCTTAAATTTTACGTTTACGCGCACTTCATACATTGCCTCTATTTTATTCAAGCGCGTATGGGTTACGTGCGTACGCACGTAAAAATAACGCGACAGGGGGAATAAATCAACCTTTACTCACCTCTAGTGAATAACTTCCATCCTTGTTGTAAGATACAATGATGTATACCTCTGCGAAAGCAGAACAGGAAAGTTAATAGTCAGTCGGTCCATCAGTCCGTCAGTCTGAGGCGGTCGAGCAGTCAGTCTGTTCTACAGTCACTCCCAAACAGTTAATCGGTCAGTCAGTCAGTCAGTCAATAAGTTCGTCAGTTTTTAAGTCGACCGGTAAATCAGTCAGTCAGTCAGTCAGTCAGTCAGACAGCCAATCAGAACTCAAGACGTCAAAAAGCTGGTCAGGCAACCAGCCAGCCAGTCGGCAGTGAAAGGGACCCATCGCCAAGAATGCTTTAGTCTCTCGCGACAAGTACTTACAGCTGTCTTCTCTTCAGGCGCTTCGTTTTCGCACAGAGGCTAGGGCGAAACGCGAGTGACACGCGAGTAAAAAGAGACGTAGCGCAAGGGACCATGGGAACGAGAAAAATAAGAGGCGAAGCGACGTCTCGCCCATTTTCTCCTTCCCACCTTCCTTCGCGCGCAAATTTTCATCGTTAGAGAGACGCCTGGGCACGAGGCAGCACTTACCGTGTATCTGTTTCTAACCCAGTCAGCGACACAATGAGTAAAGCAAATCCCTCCCTGCACCCCAGTAACTACAAGCGGCAATCTTCTTACTTTTGTCGCCATCATCAAGTCTTATTCTTCTCTTGGCAACATTGTTCAGTCTGAAGCTAACGTTAGAATTCCACACTGAGAAAGGGTCTAAAAAAGATACAAAATCTTATCAACGTACTAAAACTTAGCTACCCGCATTTAATTACCTTGTTTATTGCACGTCAACATATACGTTCGAAGATTTTTGTGCACACGCAAGGGGTAAAAGAGGAATGAAGATTATGATGTTTTACTTGCAACACTGTCGACGACAGTGAGAGCAATGGGTTTTATTAAAAAATCTAAACAAATCAACAATACAAAAATGAAAACCCAGATTTTTTATTCAGAGCCTAGTGTTAAAAAATGTTCTGTTGTAATGAGGGGATTGTTTCTCTAACAGTGCTCACTCTGATTGGCTACTTCGAGGTCATATGACTCCTCATAATGACACTTTTTCCCGCCAGTCTCAGAG
>NC_133210.1:30575482-30610482 GCF_958299795.1 Porites lutea
TCAGCTTGTTCAAGTTATTTCAAAAAAATCCTAAAACACTATTAGTTAGCTGACATAAACTGAAAAGTTAGTAAGTGTTGCTTACTTGTAAACGAGTGTTCATTTCCATGAAGTAGAAGTTTTGTTCTTTATCCATTATGAACTCCACGGTTCCTTGAAAAAAGTACAACAACAACAACAACAAATCCATAACTGTTTCCATGGAAGTAGAGACACGAACTACATCATTTAGAAAGCTTAACTAACGTATTTATTCGATTAATTGCCCTGGGCGCTTATTAAATTATTGGACCTTGAGAGTGGGCGCTTATTCGAGATGGGTGCTTATACGAGGCTGGGCGCTTATTAAATTTTCACCATTTGGAGCAAGTGTATGTAGTATGTTTATTTTGCAACAACGCGATAAATGGGAATAAAAACGCGAAAATGTAACAATGCAAGGTTTGTATAAAATACTCTGAAGAAAACACGGCCTCCTTGGAAGTCTCTTATAAGTAATTATTACTAAATTTCACTTCACACGAGAAGCAGATACAGCTTGCTGGATGGACATTAGGGGATCTAGAACTGCTGTTTGAGTTTGAGTAGGAGGGGGGTGGGGTGGGGGTGGGCGCTTATTGACTTTTTTGCCTTCAGGATGGGAGTTTATTCGAGGTGGGCGCTAATTCGAGGTTGGGCGCTTATTTGAATAAATACGGTATACACTGTTCATGCTCTGACCATGGTGATTTTGTTAACAGTGAAGAACATGATGGTATGCATAATGGTGACATTATGGTGCTGATGACATCAGTGATTACAATGATGATCATTGATGATGATGACTACGATGATGACAACAACAAGGCCACTGATGATGATGATGATGATGATGATGATGATAGTGGTGATAATAATAATACACTGATACTCTTAAGTTTTGCTGACTTGAAATGAGTGAGTTGTGTCTTGGTTTAAGGTTTGGTGCACTATAATGACACAAAAATAAATATTAATCAGAGTATTTAATAGCAAGCACCTCACCTGCTCCGACATATCCCACAGCCTTAGCTGCTCTCACTGCTGCCTCGCCAATCCTCTGACGTACATCAGATGACACATCTGGAGCAGGGGCTTCTTCAATAATTTTTTGATGTCTGCGCTGAACACTGCAGTCTCTCTCAAACAGATAAACAGTGTTCCCCAGGGTGTCAGCAAATACTTGCACCTCTACATGTCTGAAATTTTTAAGTTACAAGTAGAGAAACTGAAGACACAGCGCCCAAGGAAACCTTTACACAAAGAGTGTCCCATCAAAATTAATGTCTCCTAAAGCCACTGCTCTTGATTTTTGGCTAGGGATTAAGTTCTTGAGAGAGTCAATCTTCATTTTCTTGTAGTCTAAAAAAATATCCAAACTCTCCCTCTCCAAAGCAATCATTTTTGGTTTTGTACCCCAAAAAGCCCTTGCAAAACTCCAAGAATAAACATTACTTTTGCTTTAGAAAGCTTCAAACTTAACAGTTGGTCCACATGAGCTTGTTCTGGGGAACAGGATACATGCATAGGTTTATATGTTTGGCTAAAATGTTTATTTTTTTGGCTTTAGTTTCAAACCAAACAGAAATCAAGCCACAGTTAAATATTCTCTGGAAATAGATTTTTCTGATGTAAGGTACACCTGTAGCTACTAGGTCAATCTTTTGTCACAGTGTGGTGGCTGGTGTGTGTCAATGATGCAGACAGCGATACCAGTAGGAGTGTAAGCTCCTGGTCTTCCAAGCTGCAAAGGCCAAATGGTAGAGGCCACACATATCATATTTTAGACCAATTCTCCTTGAGGCAACAAGAAGGATTTTAGGCTAACAAATCAACAAGAGAAACAGCTTGATATGAAAACATTGATGAGGAACTCAAAGCTGTTAGACCTACATGTAGATGTGGAGTCTGAAGACCTCAAGAAGATCTAATATACCTTGGAGTGTCGACGAATTTCTCCACCAGCATGTTATCATCATTAAAAGATTTGAGGGACTCTCGCCTGGCTGACTCAAGAGCAGCATCAAATTCCTCTGGTGATGTAACAATTCTCATTCCTTTACCTCCGCCTCCTCTCACGGCTTTAAGCATAACCGGATACCTGTCAAAAAATCATGCCACTATAATTTATAACAAAACTGCTAATTATTATTTATGTGCATTGCAAAGGGATTGTTCTTGCAAGAAGAAGATACAGCTAAATTAGTCACATGCTTTCAAGAGAAACTACGGATAAAGTTTCTCTCAGATAGACTCTGGAGGGTAAATAGGAAAGAGGGCATCCCAAATCCATCTGAAGGAGGATAGTGTAGCTGGGCTGAACTCAGCACTCTAACCCTTAACTGGGATCAAGCATTGCACCTTGCAAAGGACTGACAGGAATAGAGAAAACATGCTGTCAAAAGCCCTACATGCCACATAAAAAGGATTGATGATGATGACAGGGTTTGCAAATTTTATTGATGAGTGGAGTCACTGGGACTTCTTCTTCACAAATTTTGGAGTCATTTTGTAATATTTGGAGTCAAGTATCACAATGAAAAAAGCCCTTTTCAGACTTTCCAGCAAGTGGTCCTGGCATGTATACACTAACGTGAGGGATACACGAAGTAGCTGTGGCGGTCCGCTGACCTGGAAAGCTCGAATCCATGATGGCGGTCATCGAGTAAACTCTGATCGTAATTTACCCTCCTCCTGTTTTGTCATGCAGTATAATTCTTTAATTTTGTTGATTTAATTAAGGTTTACAATGTTTACAATTAACGTAAATTTTATTTGTTGCGAAAAAGGTAAGGAGAAAATTGTGTTTGTTACCAAAAATTTCTGGAGTCAAAGTGACTCCCTCCATAACCTCTGTGGAGTCATCTGAACAATTTTGGCGTAAAATATGCCAAATTTGGCGTATTTGTGAACCCTGTGATGATGATATGATGGCCAAGTGTAAGACTTGTAATGGCAAATCTCTTTTTGAAGTACAGTGTAGTAACTGCATTAGCTAACCTCATATGCTTTAAAGGTCATGGAACTCCAGGAAAGTTGGGCATGTCAGGACTTGTCAAGAAACAAGATAAAATTATTGTGTTTGGTCAACTAGCTCAATATCAATATCATATTCATCATCACCATCATCATCACCATCAGCATCATCATCGTTATCAAAAAGCTTGTAGCCATGGGCTACAGCTTTCTCCACTTCTTCTCTGTCTTGTGCTATACATGTATACTAGACCTCTTTTGGGAACAGTAGGTATGAGTCACTCATGGATAACAACTTTTTGGCAATTTATCAGTTTGCATTTGCTATTGCCTACACTGTAGGGTGGAAAAGGACATATCACCGCTTCTTGCTTTTAAAATAACAATTATTCAAATTTACAGCTGTACGTAATTTCACTGTATAAGATACCATAAAGGTATAGATATTTTCTAATTTTAGTCAATAAATATTACGGAAATTCTTACCCTATTCTTTGTGCCTCAAGTCTTAATCTGTCATCTGATTGATCCTCACCATGGTAACCTTCAATGATTGGCACTCCAGCACTGCCCATGATTGCTTTACTAGTGCTGCAAAACAAGTAAAACAGAGCAAAAAATTAAATGATGTTTTTAAATGTGCGCATCATGAGAGACCAGAGTACTGTTGTTTAACCTCTGGCCTCAACATACTTGTAGGAAAAAATTTGAATCTTATGATGTGAATTTTTTAAATATCATTACAAATGAAACAAGTCTATTGCACATGATCAGCCCTTTTTATATTCCGTTCATTGATCTGTACTTACTGTACCTTTTGATGCCCATATCTCTGATTGCTGGGGCTGGGGGCCCAATAAATATCACACCTTCTTTATCACAAAGCTCAGCAAATTCAGGCTTCTCTGATAAAAAGCCATAACCAGGATGAATAGCCTGTTGACAAAAAAGTAAAAATATTAAAATAAAAATACTACTTCAACAACATGGTTTATTAAACTTAGTAATATTCACAGGTTAGGAAGTGTGGGCGAGTTTCAGGCTTTTGATTCCAGGTAAATATGCTCTTGATCTTGCTCCTGAATGGATTTTCCTTGATCTTGAGTATTTCAAAATCTCTTGGAGGTGAAATAATTGAGTTAATTTGATACCTGTGCCCCACTCTTTTTTGCGACTTCAATGATTTTCTCCATGTTGAGGTAACTATCCCTTGAGGCAGCTGCTCCAATGTGAAAAGCCTCATCAGCCTAGAAAATATGTTTGATACATGACCTATAATTTCTACTAGATCAATAAAATTCTAGATGTTATGCACTATGTTTAAAAGACTTACTTACCACAACCTGTACTTATAAAGTTCTGCCATGGCATACATGTTGTACAGCAATGATAAATCAGCTAGTCTACCGGGTTTGAAGGTTCAGGAAATAAATGTACAGGCTGGGGTCTTTTAAATTAGCTTTCTTTCAGCTCACTCTAGCAATACTTTATGAAATATGATATACTTTGCTTCCTTCATTTTTGGAATAATGAAGAAACATTTTGTTGTATGGGACTACACTGGCTATGTTTTCTTGTATAGAAGAATGTCACTATCCACCCTGAATAATCCTGATTCTAACTTTCAATAAATAAAAAATCACAAAAGTTTCAAAAAAAACAATATTAACAATTTGAGGAAATATATACACTTTATATTTTATAATAACGTACCTAAATCTAGTCTTTGCTACAGGCAAACTAGACTCTGGTTAAGTCCGTCTGCGAAACAGTGCTGAAATCCTTGTTCTGGGCCACCACCTGTGTACTAGGATTTGAGTACACACCGTGACTGGTCTGTTAAAAAAGACATTGTCGATTTGCCAATCAGTATGAAAAGAAATTTGAAACGTCCTTCCAGTAATTTGCTAAATCATCTGGAGGCACAGAAAAAGGATCTCAGTGCTGCTTCCCAGATGTTACTCACCGAGGTTAAATAACATCTGTGATACAGGCTAACCTAAATCTAGAACACACAAAAAATACTTATGAACCATATATTATGGGGTAAATAACTAACCATGTCTACATGCATTGCATTTTCATCAGCATCACTGTAAACGGCCACTGTCCTTATTCCCATTTTCTTTGCTGTTTTCATAACTCGACAAGCAATCTCCCCTCTGTTGGCCACAACAACTTTCTTAATTTGACTTGGACCTAAAAGAAAATTAGGTCAATCAGGAAGGTTAAAATAACAAAAAAGAACACCCTGTTACTTAGCTTCTTATCAAGAAGTAGCCGAGGATTTACTTTTTTCTGGTCAAAACATAAATTATTTATTTCTTAGGTTCGGCAATTCTTGGCAGGGTGACCGCAACAATGCATGTCACCAATTACTGCGGGCCTGTAACAGTCCCTCCCCCTTGAGAGATAGACCACCACACCAGGGACTACATCGCGTACTCCTTCCGAATAGTGCGTGGGTTCTTTAACATGCCGCAGAATTTTATAGGTGCAAGGGTTGTAAGACAGAACCTATGGACTTTCATCCTTATCCGAGAAGATTAGAAAGTCTAACCCAGGGGACCATTTACAAAGTCTTTACAAAGGGAGCAATTTCTCCTCAGTTATTTACAGACCCTGAGTGTGGGTCCAGCCATGGTTTGAACAAGCGGCTTCCCACTCAGCAGACTGGCTCTTATCCATTTGAGCTTTTGAATTGCTAATGAACTGTTAGTTCCTTCAAAAGAAGAGTGTATCGTTACTTGTCTGGAATTATATTATGGGGGCGTGAACGGGGCTGGTACTGGAAATACTTTAAACAATAAGTAAGTAAAGATAAAAATAATAAATAATAAATAAAATAACTCTACTTTATTATAAAAACCTGACATTTGAGGAAAGATAAATTAAAAAAATGTCAAAAAATAATTAATTTTAACATAAGTGGGCAATAAAACAACTAGGATATAAAATTATAGAGGACAGAAATTTTGATGAACACGTGTGCTTACCAGTTGAATATTGAGTGCCAAAAGTTAACAGCTGTTTCCTAACAAAAAGACAAATAAAAACAGTTGCAGAAAATGTGTTTTATCTTAAATTTACAAAAAAAAAATGCATGGCACCTTTTCACGTTTAGAAATCTTCCAAAAAGCTTACGGCCCAAAGGATATGCCATGTTGGCCGCCATTTTTAATTTTAAAATCGAACTCCGTACATGAAGTACGTATACACCTCGACAAATATCTGCTGACAACAAATATCTCCTTTCTTGCTTCTATGGCAACCAGCTGCATTGTGGGAGAATAACAAAATGGCTGCTGACTGAACTGTCATCCTGCTCTTGGATTCGGAGATATTCACTTGTGCTTTCTTGACTTTCTACATTATTTTTTATAAACATGGGTCAGAATCTTAATGAGGCTCCTCCAGGTTCACGGTAAGATGGTAGCTCTTTATAATACAATATGTAAATTGAAAGGATTTATGGAAGTTCTCATTGATTTTGCTTGCTTCGAATTGCAGGCTTACAAGAATTGAGGCCGCAAGAAAAATTGAGCAGTTTTGGTGCTCCTATCGTGATAAGCAAATGTTCAAGCTGCTTAAATACGCAATATGCGCAGCGGTAGGTTTTGGACTAAGAGAAATGATTTTTGAAGGCCTTATACCATTTGCCAGTGTGGGTAGTAGTTGAAGGTAGAGTGGCTGGTGTTGCCACTACTGTAGCTAAGCTTGAATGTTGTTTTTTTTATAGGAACATTCTCTTACTTATGAAGTGCTACGCAAAGTTTCCCCTCTTGAAGCAGATCTATTGAAAGATCCTGTAGTTCAGGCTAGGGTAAGATTCAGGTAAGTTTACTTGAAAGTGTTTTTGTATGTACCTCCGGTATGGGTTCACAATAATTGTGTTTCTTAAAATATTTAACACGCCATTTTCACAATTTTAAGGATTACTTCCCTCCCACTGAACTTTCATTGAGCATTTGTCCCCTTTTGTTTGTGGTTTCCTTCCTTCCTCCCTCACCTCATTTTTTAATTTTTTCTGTTATGGTAAAAGGAGACACTCCTGTTATCAGGGTGTTCATTAGGCACTGGAGATCAGAGAATTATCCGTTTACCATGCAGAAATCTGCGGCTAATGTTCGGAAGCCTATGACTATTTTACATTCAGACGTGGATGTCAGCCTTTTTCAAAATATTCTCCTGTAATGTAACACCTTTCTCCAGCTACTAGAATTCTTTATGTAAACCCTGTGTTATAAGCAGTAATGAGCATCTTTAAGTAACTTAGGGCCTGTTTACATGGAGGTGGGGGACCCCAGGTAGGTGAGGCAACCTGCTTAGACACGTGGGGTAACCCACTTCTCCATACAATCTCTCAGTTTAATTTGATCACGTTTGCATGATAGTTGGAGTGACCTACCACAAGTTACCTCACCTATCTGGGGTCCCCCACTTCCATGTAAACAGGCCGTTAATGTGTATTAGCATTGATGCCTCTATGTATTGATGAAAGACTGGACACTAGCAAAAGTACTGTAGGTGTTGTAATTTTTTAGATAAGTTCTGATTGATGGGAAGAACAAACTGTTATATTATTTCCTTTTGTACAGATTTGGAGGAGCAGAATTCCCACCTATCATCATGTTTAAGATTTTTATTCATAGTGGTGGGCAAGGTGTTAAATATTACTGTGGTAAAAAAGCCATCAAACCTGCATCTGAGGTATGTGATGCTCTTGTTTTACAAACAAAATACAGTTGAACCTCTATTAAGAAGCTACCCTCTATTTAGTGGCCAGTTATCAAAGTCCCAAAATAATTGTACAAAAGGTTGAGGACTTGAATCTCTATTATTAAAGTGGCTACTGTCATCTTTTAGCCACCCCAAGGAGAGTTTACCCATTGTTCTCACCTCTATTAAGCGACCATCAACCTGTTGATACACTGATCTCCTCTTAGTCTGGCTTCATTTCAAGAATATGATGAAGGGAAAAACAGTCAGAAACAGAAGGTGGCAACTGATCTTGCACGAGTGATCCTGCTCTTGTCAGATGTTTGTTTCAAAATAAAGTAATGTTTCTGCTCAAGATTATGCTAATTTATGATGAACCTCCTTTGAGCGGGCAACCTCCATTAAGCAGCCACTTTCTGGTACCCAGGGGTGCAGTAGCCGCTTAATGGAGGTTCCGCTGTAATCTTTATGACCTATGGCCCTTTTATGTATAGATAGTGCATACTGTAATAGATATCAGATAGAAAACATAATCAAATTGGTTATTATATTTCTTACATACCTTCCCTTCTGTGGGTTAATTTTATCCTTTAAGTTTTCATTCTCCTTTGTTTTGAAGTTCCGGTCTTATAATAGTGAAGCAAAGAAATATTCAAAAATTTATTGTGGTTTGAAATAAGGTTAAATATTTTGACTTTTAAATAGGCAGCAACTGACTCACTCAAACTCATGGGAAATAGGAAGTTTTATGATCAAATAATCGCTGACGTGTGCCAACATGAAAAGGACAGGATTACAGATGAAATTGATGTGACAACAATGAAGGACTACATGCAGGTATATTGGAGGGCGTAATGTGATCAGAAAGAATGAATACAGTAATGCAAGAACTTCACAGTAAAATGATGCAATTGTATAACATCAACATAGTTATGTACACCATGTTAGAAAACAACATTAAATTTTTATTGATGTCTAAGTAGGATTCATTATTCCTTTAATTTGTTGTGATATTATTACCCTGCTCTGCAGGGTTTTAACTATATTTTAAGTAGATGGGAGCCTAAGGATAAGTAGAAAGTTGCTTTGAGAGTTTTCCCATTTTACATGTTTTAATAAATGTAACATTTAATCAGTGGACTTTTGTTGACATTTACGTTTCTTCTCATTTAAGTACTTGAGCCATTTGGATGAGTGCCCTGCAGAAACAGGTGGAAAATCTAACACATGGAGAAGGCTGACACTTGATGGTGTGTATTTAAGTTTGGGTTCCTTCTGTAGGTGCTGAGGCACAGATTACGTAAAACAAATGAAACAATACAACTAAACAGTAAAACCCCCAGGAGAACTGAGACTATTGTTTGGTTCCTTTGTTAATCTGCAGAAAGACCCTAACTTTGAGATAGGATTTGTACCCACTGATCACCACATAAAATGCCTTTGCTAATCCAAGAAGTTTGGAGAATGTATTTCACAGAATGACCCAGTGAATGATCAACAGACTGACTTGTAGCTTACTATGGGTCTCTCCATACTGTAGGTTGGTAGGAACACCTGACTAGTGTCTGCAGTTTTTTTCTTGATCTCCCAAAATATAAGTTTATATTTAAATAACTGGCCATAAATTCCTTTTTATTATTGTTATTTTATAGCTATTCCACGGCAGAGCATAGTACGTGATATCTTTGGATTCGTTGAGTGTGGTGTTACGACTTCCCGACTAGCAGAGGAATGTCCAGATCTGTTGTCACTCAGACCTGCGACACAGGAAATACAAGTTGCTAGCATCAAAGCTATACCTATATACAGGTAGGAGGAACTATGAGTCCTTAAGTACGTTTTGATCTCATCTCAATGGTGTGATAAAAAAATACCTGAAGGGTGGCTGGGGGGAGCACCTTGTTCAGAGGGTCCCCCCCCCTACTGAGTGGAGGAAGTGAGGCGGGGGTACCATCATTATTTTATAAGGTATATACTAGGTATGTGCTGCTGTGAATGGTAGTGGTTTTTACGAAGTTTAGTCCAGGAAAAGGAAATGGAAATCAGAGTGTTTTGTTCCAGAATGTTTATGATTTCTGGGGCCAGATTCATATTCGGTGTATACCTGACTCATGTTAACCATTGCAAAATACTTTTTACAATATGATATTTAATGTGAAAAAGGTTAATAACAAAATTAGTTAGGTTGGTATAGAGGAACTTGTGTTGTCTTGTTTAAAATGAAGGTCGAAGGGTTTATTAAAACAGTACACCCTACTTTACTTGTGGCTTGAGTCACATCAAATATTTAAATTATTGAGACACTGATTTTATTGTTATTCACTTGTTAATAGGAAGAAGCCTCCAATAGACTACAACAATCCATCTCCCATCAGGAGGTCGCGGCAAGCTAAAGCAAGAGTTGCTAAAATGAGAAAAATGTATGGAATGGATTCACCTAAACTGGTGAGTTGGAATTAGCTGAAAATACGCTCTAATATTTTTGATAGTTCATTATGAAGGCCTACATGAAAGATTTAACGTAAATACTTAATAATAGACCTTTTATGGCCCCTTAGTGTTATTGAGAGGTCAATTGTTGAATTTTAGGTGCCATCTCAAAAACCAAGTCCTAAAGGGACCAAACTGTGTAGAAAAAGTTGTTACAGTAGCATGGGGGTCTAGGAGGGTGGTTTTGTGCTTACATGCAGTTCCATGTGCTCTCCACTTTATGTGGTACAAACTGTTGCTGAAAAAAACTTGGTGATGTCAGTCAAACCTCCACTAAATAGCCACCTCCCTACAATGGCCGCTATTTTTTTATACCAGTGGACCTCCCTACAAGGGCCACCTCTTTGTAACGGCCACTTTCTTCTTTCTTGTGTCCCCAAGGTGGTGGTTGTGGAGAGGCTCAACTGTAATTTGTTAACAAAGGAAACTGTCAGAATTCCTAATCTCTGCATTACTGTCAAATTTTCCTGTAGAATGAAATGGAGGAAGGCATGTCGCCAACAATTCAACCATCAGCAGAGAATATTTTTGAAGATGAAGACTGGGAAGACCAAGCTGATAAACTGTATGAGTGGACACAGAATTTATCACTTGATGACTTAGGAGTCACATCACCCTAACATTTATGAGTTATCAAGAAGCAGAGCTGAACCGGCTGGGATCATTGGAGGTGCAATTATCTTTGTGCTGGACACAAAATCTATCTGCTAAAGAGTTACAGTAATTGGACATCACAATACAAACAAGTGCGAAGGCCAAGTTACTATTTATAAATCGTCCAACTCAACAGAAAATCTCTTGGTGAAGACTGTGTTAGAGTCATGACAACCTGAAAATTGTCAGTGACCAGTTTTATGATGATCTTGAGAGCTGCTATTCTCTGTGAAGACACACAAATGTAAATATTTTGCGAAGCAAGAAAAATTCAATGTTGGTTTTGAGCACAGATGCAAATGTTTCAGTGCACAATCAAAGCAATTTGGTCAGATTGCGAGAAATGAAGTACAAAGTAGCTTTTCTTATATACATCGCTACTGTAGTGCAATTTTGGCAAGATAAGGTCATTGTCAGCTGAACATGAGCAAAGCATGTTTTCATCTGTACTTGTAGAGGGAACGAACTTTGAAACAATTTGAGTATGAACGTTTTACAAGGTAATATGAAAACCACTTCATTGCAGTTTCCCAAAGATGAAAAGAAAGCAGTGAAAAAAATAAGCTCCACTCTCAGTGAATATTAGTTATAAGTATTTTAAAAATTGAGAATTATTTTTACTACCAGTTCATTGAATGTTTGTTTGGCAAAGAAAAATGAAATATATGTGTAAATAGTATAAACTATGTATAGTAGTGTTGTTAACCGTTAGAATAAAATTAATACACAATAAAGGGTCTAGTATTTCTTCGTTTAGTTTATTTTTTTAGCAATTCTATTTAGCTTGTATGATGTACACATAATTTAAACTTGAAAAAGACTTTTTTTATTGAAAGGGGCCACATATTTTTTTAATCTTTTGGACTTGCAACAAATACTTAGTTATAGAAATAAATAAAATAAAGCTAGGAAGGTTGTAGATCTTTCCCTGCAAACATCAAATCAGTCTACAGTAACTTTCAAAAATATAAATAATTCCGTTCTGACAAAGGATAAATTTTCCACATTAAGGACTGTACTACAGCAAATGAAATAGACCTTAACCTGTTCCAGGCATTCAGACAGTGGAGAATGGCACGAAAAAGGGAGCAGTTTCTCCACTGCTCACTTGAATTCCTCAAAAAACATCACTTGCCCATCAGGCAAGTTAAAAACAGAATTTACTAGCGCGATAGCAAAATCCACTAGCATCGGGCTATCAGACACTACTTTCTTTGCACACTGCGACAAACCCAAATAGGCTTTGTCTGATACAGGATAAACTGCACACATATCATAAACAGTGTATGACTCAACGTATAACTAACACTAAATTTGAGCTATGGGCCTTCAAACAACTAGGCCCTGGAACTTAACTTATGTCTTCCTGGTTCTAGAAGTCCTGTGAGTTGGCTATCTAGGAAAATAATAACATTTTTTGACAGCTGCGGGGGGCTAGGTCTACAGTAAAGACACTTTGAAAATGTACATGTTGTTGTTAACAAAAGAGGTCAACTAATGTATTCCTTTTTGTCTTTTGAGTCGAGTTCTCTTTCTACAATTTCTGTAAGTATTTGACAATATTGCAGAAATGGCATTTCTATGAATGTACACTGAAAGTGTAAATTCCTAAATCCATTTTTTGCCCACTTTGTGTCTTGATAACTAGCACTGCAGCTTACACAAATATAGGGCTACAGTTAAAAAAGTGGATTTCAAGTCCAAGTATTATTCGTAATGTACAAAACAATGTATAATCGTGTAAAGAGAGTGTGCACTTGCCTCAATTTCCAGACAAACTGACAAAAATCTATACAGACAAGTCCAACTAAAACGTTTTAGTCACTGAAAAGCTAAGAGTGTGCTATTTACAGAGCAAAGAAGGTAGACTTTTCTCAACCATTATATGGTTTGGCCCCTGGTCGCGCGGCTTCTTTCTGAAGCTCCATATCGATCTTGGCATTGATTTTCTCCCAGTCAACTTCAACCTGTGAAACACAACACAAAAAAGGTTAACAATTAAAAGGTTTCCAATATTGACACATTTTCCACGAACTCAGCTCGAGCTGTGAAGCTAAGTGCAGCAAAATCTCGAAATTCGTTATAACCCAGTTGAAAACAACTCGTGCATCATCTGGACGTCTCGATTATTCTAAAGCGAGCACATGTGTTAATTTCCTGTTTAATCACTTACATCCACAACACTCTTCACCACGTGTGAAACAAAAGCTGAAATAGGCAGCTGCTCCCGCAGGCTACGACTCCAGTTAACACAAATACAATTGAAGATTTCTTCAAACTCATCTTACCCCTTGTGCATATTGAAGGAATCGTTTGCTTTTTTCTGTTCTATCAAAGTTTTCCAGGTATTTTTGTCTGTAAGCCAGAACTGTATCCACATGTGTCTTGTGTTTCACAGCAAGTTCAAGAGCCCTGAAAGAAACACGACTTTGGTTCGTTATGTATTAAATACTATTTCTTATAGCTAAGTAGCATACTAGATTTAAGATTCACAAACAGGTAGCCTCAATTCTTGAGATAAGGTTGCGTTTTTGCCTGAAACAAGAAACGACGCTTGTTTGTATAATCTTAAGCCTGCGTAGCAAGCGTTTCTGCGCGAGTTGGTCGAGAAAGTTCGGACAAGAGAAAAAAAAAAAGAAGAAAGAAGGGGGAAGGGCGGGGATTTCACATTTCCTTTTTTCCCTTTCCCCTCCCCCTTCATCTAATTTTTGCTGTCACTTCAACTTCCGAGCCTTAAAAAAGCAGTCATACCTGTCCCAATTGAAGAGATCAATATTCATCTGAATTGCTCTGTACACGAGTCCAGCTTGGAGAAGAATAGTCTCTGCCTCCTGCGGCTGCCGACAAAATAAAGCCATGGCGGCATTCCTTCCTTCTTTTGTTGGTATTTCTTTGATGTGATTGATGTACTGGACTTTATCTGCCTATAGAACAAGGCAAATGAAAACAGTCAAATCTCTTTTAGCCTGCGAGCTATGATGAAAACGCAAGTGCAGAGAAACTGCGCGTCAAGAGGTGATGATTTTGCTCATATCATCGTTACTTTATGGGGCCATTTTCTCCGCCGTGCTTGTCGAATGGGGTTCTTTCTTAAGAAGCTTAATTAAAAGATGGTTATATAAAGAACGAGTTGAATCATGGTGACGATACATACTTCATCTATTGCAGCATATGCCGTCTCTGCCGTGTTAAGATCCTTCGCGTAAGCCGCCATAGTAGCAAGACAAGCCCACAAAACTGGATCCTGAAGGCAGAAAAAAAATACCACAGTAAGTCTGGCTACAATGAGTCTTGATCCAGGCGAAATGAAAGAGACATTTCAGGACGAGGGCAATTACAAAGCAAAATAATAATAGGTGGGGGTAGTGAGAGTAGAGAAAAAGAAGGCCCTTCCCACCACTCCTCAGTCATTTTTAGTTCTAACCTAAGATCGTAAAGAAATGCTATCTGTGCATGCTACAGAAGTGCTAGTAACTACATCAACAGAACGATGAATAGGGAATAAGCTGTTACCTTTACAAATCTACACAGTCGAATGGCATCTTCCCATTTAGATCCGCTGGCATACTTGTGAAGCATTGAAGGGTAAGGTGAGATTCTGTAGAAAGAGGTCATCAGAAAATACATGTCACTGGTTTTAACAGCAACCTACACAAGCCTGCTAGATTTGCGATATAATTTACTAGGTAGCAAGAGAGAAGCAGTGGCTAGAACACTCGCTTGCCGCACCAAACTGGCCCAATTCAAAACCTGGGTTCAGTGTTTATACGCTGGTTGATTTTGTTGTTGGCTCTCTTCCGAGAGGTTTCTCACCGGTGCTCGGGTTTCCTTGCCTCAGAATCTAAAATTTCAAAATTTCAATTCGATATCCAAAGTACAATTATGTTCTGAGAGCTCCCCAGGCGTTTCATGGGTTAAGCACTTAAAGTTTTCGTACAGATTAACTGATGATTACAGATAATTTCTACTTACATGGTGCTGCAAAGCGAGCCATCCGCTCTTCTCATCGTACAGTGATTTTCCAAGAAACTGACAATCTGTGGGTTTTTTCCGAAATCACTACAAAGGGAGAAAATTACAATGAGTTATTCCTAAATAGATAATAATTTACTTAAAATCAGCAATATTGGGCTTCTTGTTCTTCGGAAAATTGAGAGGGAACTGGAGAGAGTGCGGTTACCAGTGCTTCTCCTCTTTCTTGAGTTATAACCAACCTAAGATACTACGGAGCTTAAGAAAAGACGTTTTTGAGCGACGCATGTCAACCGGAAGTTGAATTTTACAAGACGAAAAAAGGGAAAGGCATTACTTCCGGTTGACGTGCATCGCTCAAAAACGTCTTTGCTTAAGCTCCGTACTGATTGGAATATTAAAAAACTTATTGGTAACAGTTCTTTGAGATGAAACTTGGTTACCCCTAGGATTTGGTACCCCTTGGGTTTACTACCCCCTGGGTTTGTTTCCGTTTTTACCTGGAATCTTTTTCCAGAAGTGTTTTTGGCAGGATGTCCTGGTCCACATACACCGCGCTAGGATAATACCAGACAATAAATCGACCATCCTGAAACGCTGACAACATATTGGTGTTGTCGTTCCACGCCATCGTAGTTATCATTGTTCCTGAACAAAGAGAATAATGAACATTTGAGAAATATCATCATAAACAATAAAAAAAAGTACTTGAAGAATCAGTCGTTCCTTCCTTTTGTCACAGAAACCTCACAGCCTCACAGGGGGCAAATTTTCAAGCGTTTGCGCAAAACTGTACAGTATGATGTCATGCCAAGGAACTGGGAAAATATGTTCACTACAACGAGGTTCTTTTCCACATATTTTACTATAACTGGAGCGTAGAGTATTGTTCGTAGTACCGATGACTTCGTTATATAGACGTTTGCTATATCAAGGTTCCACTGGTTACCAGTGATCTCGCTTCCAAGTCATTTCGCCCCGGTTGCTTAGCCCCCTATTCTAGAACGAGGAATAAGACATTTGAAGCGTGCTTGTTTTGGTTTATGGCTAAAAGTAACGAGGAATATTACATTTGAAGAGCGCTTGTTTTGCCTTATGGCTTAAAGGACGAGAAATATTGCATTTGAAGCGCACCGCTAAATGACTCGAAAATAGCGGGCTAAGTTACCGCGGCGAAATGACCGGTTACCGTTCCAATGCATGCATATACATTGTCAAGGGCTAACTGATTAACTAACCGAGTTTGAAAAGCCTTTCTGCAGGGCCAATGTGTTTAACCGGGGTAAGATAGAGGTCTCTGTTCTTATCAATAACGGCCAGTTGTCGATCACTTGTTGGACCACACTGGCTCAGAGCAATCTCCATAACTTCAAGCTACAAACGCAACAAAAAAGTGTAAGATCTGGTTAGTGACACGTCATCAGTAAGAAATTTCTGCACGCGATTCTAAGACGTCATTTGGCAGGAAAACCAGTGGTGACGTTGGGAAACGTCAGCTGTTTTCATCGGCTACTCCGGAGGGGGAGGAGGTAAACGCGGGTTTCATAAAGGATTTTTTATGTAAAAACGGAGGTAAGCTTACTGAATGTTGGATTGGCTGTCCACTTCCTACTGGTTTCCCTGACTGAGTTTCAAACAAATGGATCACTGAAAAATAGCGACAACATTATAAACATTTTTTCCAGTACTATAGGAATTTTTTGGTTTTGCAAAAGCAGTAAAATAAATTTACCAAGAAATAATAGTAATTGATACAGATAACGCCAACAGAAGAAATAACAAACATTGCATTTATTTCAGCATGTCCATCTTTATATCAACTGTAAGTACCTTAAAGGCAAAAACAACTCCATCACTATATTTAATACGCTATAAAAATTGTTTAATTCAACCAAAAAATACATTCTCGCTGCAATGTACCTTTTTCATCCTTTCTATCCTTGATGGCTAGTGTGTCATTACTGAATGTACATGTCTGCTCATTTAGGATATCTGTTCTAAGACCCTGGTACTTTGGCACACACGTTAAGCGACCCTGTAACAAGGAGAGAAATAAGTGCAAATATTATATACAGTGCAACTACTCCTCTCCTCTCATCTTTTTAAGGGACACCTCCATTCAGGAGACACAAAATTTGGTACTGTTGACGCTGTTGTCACTGTTGTTACTGTTGCCAACGCTGTCACTGTTGTTATGGTGGTCACTGTTGTCTCCGTTATCGCTGTTGTCGCTGTTCTCACCGCTGTCGCTATTGTCACTGTTGTCATCGTTGCCAACGTTGTCACCGTTGTCTCTGTTGTCACTGTTGTCGTCGTTGCCACCGTTGTCACCATTCTCACCATTCTCACCATTTTCACCGTTGTCACTATTGTTGCTGTAGTCACCATTGTCACCGTTGTCACTGTTCTCGCTTTTGTCACTGTTGTCACCGTTCTCACTGTTGTTACCGTTGTTACCGTTGTCACTGTTGTCACCGTTGTCGCTCTTGTCACTGTTGTCACCATTGTCACCGTTGTCACAGTTGTCACCGTTCTCACTGTTGTCAGTGATGTTACTGTTGTCACCGTTGTCACTGTTGTCAGAGTTGTCACCATTGTCACTGTTGTCACTCTTGTCACCGTTGTCACTCTTGTCACTTTTGTCACTGTTGTCACCGTTGTCAAAGTTGTCACTTTTGTCACTGTTGTCACCGTTGTCACCATTGTCACTGTTGTCACAGTTGTCACCGTTCTCACTGTTGTCAGAGTTGTTACCGTTGTTACCGTTGTCACTGTTGTCACCGTTGTCGCTCTTGTCACTGTTGTCACCATCGTCACAGTTGTCACTGTTCTCACTGTTGTCAGTGATGTTACTGTTGTCACCGTTGTCAGAGTTGTCACCATTGTCACTGTTGTCACTCTTGTCACCGTTGTCACTGTTGTCACTTTTGTCACTGTTGTCACCGTTGTCACAGTTGTCACTTTTGTCACTGTTGTCACCGTTGTCACCATTGTCACTGTTGTCACTGTTGTCACCGTTGTTACTGTTGCCATCGTTGTCACCGTCGTCACTGTTGTCGCTTTTATCAATGCTGTCACCGTTGTCACACTGTTGTCACAGTTGTCACCGTTGTCACTGTTGTCACCGTTATCACCGTTGTCACTGTTGTCACAGTTGTCACTGTTGTCACTGTTGTCAGCGTTGTCACTGTTGTCACCTTTGTCACCGTTGTCACTGTTGTCACAGTTGTCACCGTTGTCACTGTTGTCACAGTTGTCACTGTTGTCACCGTTGTCACCATTGTCACTGTTGTCACAGTTGTCACCGTTGTCACTGTTGTCACAGTTGTCACCGTTGTCACTGTTGTCACAGTTGTCACCGTTGTCATTGTTGTCACCGTTGTCGCTGTTGTCACAGTTGTCACAGTTGTCACCGTTGTCACCATTGTCACTGTTGTCACCGTTGTCACCGTTGTCACTGTTGTCACAGTTGCCACCGTTGTCACTGTTGTCACAGTTGTCACCGTTGTCACAGTTGTCACCATTGTCACTGTTGTCACAGTTGTCACCGTTGTCACTGTTGTCACCGTTGTTGCTGTTGTCACAGTTGTTACCGTTGTCACCATTGTCACTGTTGTCACCGTTCTCAACGTTGTCACTGTTGTCACCGTTGTCACCGTTGTCACTGTTGTCACAGTTGTCACCGTTGTCACTGTTGTCACAGTTGTCACCGTTGTCACTGTTGTCCCCGTTGTCATCGTTGTCACTGTTGTCACCGTTGTTGCTGTTGTCACAGTTGTCACCGTTGTCACCGTTCTCACCATTGTCACTGTTGTCACCGTTCTCACCGTTGTCACTATTGTCACAGTTGTCACCGTTGTCACTATTGTAACAGTTGTCACCGTTGTCACTGTTGTCACCGTTGTCACTGTTGTCACAGTTGTCACCGTTGTCACTGTTGTCACCGTTGTCACCATTGTCACTGTTGTCACTTTTATCACTGTTGTCACCGTTGTCACAGTTGTCACCTTTGTCACTGTTGTCACCGTTATCACCGTTGTCACTGTTGTCACTGTTGTCACCGTTGTCACTGTTGTCACAGTTGTCACCGTTGTCACTGTTGTCACCATTGTCACCGTTGTCACTGTTGTCACTGTGGTCACCGTTGTCACTGTTGTCACAGTTGTCACCGTTGTCACTGTTGTCACAGTTGTCACCGTTGTCACCACTGTCACCATTGTCACTGTCACCGTTGTCACTGTTTTCACCGTTGTCACTGTTGTCAAAGTTGTCACCATTGTCACCATTGTCACTGTTGTCACAGTTGTCACCGTTGTCACTGTTGTCACCATTGTCACCGTTGTCACATTTGTCACCATTCTCACTGTTGTCAGTGTTGTTCCTGTTGTCACCTTTGTCACTGTTGTCATCGTTGTCACTGTTGTCACAGTTGTCACTGTTGTCATCGTTGTCACCATTGTCACTGTTGTCACAGTTGTCAACGTTGTCACTGTTGTCACAGTTATCACCATTGTCACTGTTGTCACTGTGTCACTATTGTCACAGTTGTCACCGTTGTCACTGTTGTCACCGTTGTCACTGTTGTCACAGTTGTCACCGTTGTCACTGTTGTCACCGTTATTACCGTTGTCACTGTCATCACAGTTGTCACCGTTGTCACAGTCGTCACCGTTGTCACCATTGTCACTGTTGTCACCGTTGTCACTGTTGTCACCATTGTCACTGTTGTCACAGTTTTCACCGTTGTCACAGTTGTCACCATTCTCACTGTTGTCAGTGTTGTTACTGTTGTCACTGTTTTCACCGTTGTCACTGTTGTCACCGTTGTCACCTTTGTCACTGTTGTCACTTTTATCACTGTTGTCACCGTTGTCACAGTTGTCACCTTTGTCACTGTTGTCACCGTTATCACCGTTGTCACCGTTGTCACTGTTGTTACCGTTGCCACTGTTGTCACAGTTGTCACCGTTGTCACTGTTGTCACCGTTGTCACCATTGTCACTGTTGCCACCATTGTCACCGTTGTCACTGTTGTCACTGTGGTCACCGTTGTCACTGTTGTCACAGTTGTGACCGTTTTCACCGTTGTCACCGTTATCACTGTTGTCACTGTCGTCACAGTTGTCACCTTTGTCACAGTTGTCACCGTTGTCACTGTTCTCACCGTTGTCACTGTTGTCACAGTTGTCACCGTTGTCACAGTTGTTACCATTCTCACTGTTGTCAGTGTTGTTACTGTTGTCACTGTTGTCACTGTTGTCACCGTTGTCACTTTTGTCAGAGTTGTGACCTTTGTCACTGTTGTCACCGTTGTCACTGTTGTCACTGTTGTCACCGTTGTCACAGTTGTCACTTTTGTCACTGTTGTCACCGTTGTCACTGTTGTCACCGTTACCACCGTTGTCACTGTTGTCACTGTTGTCATTATTGTCACTGTTGTCACTTTTGTCACAGTTGTCACCGTTGTCACTGTTGTCACAGTTGTCACTGTTTCACCGTTTTCACCATTGTCACTGTTGTCACCATTGTCACCGTTGTCACTGTTGTCACTGTTGTCACCGTTGTCACTGTTGTCACAGTTGTCACCGTTGTCACCGTTATCACTGTTGTCACTGTCGTCACAATTGTCACCGTTGTCACAGTTTTCACCGTTGTCACTGTTGTCACCGTTGTCACCATCGTCACTGTTGCCACAGTTGTCACTTTTTTCACTGTTGTCACCGTTGTCACTGTTGTCACCGTTGTCACTGTTGTCACAGTTGTCACCGTTGTCACAGTTGTCACCATTCTCACTGTTGTCAGTGTTGTTACTGTTGTCACCATAACGAGCCGCACCATCTTAGCAACCAAAAAAATTTTGTTTATCAAGCTGAGATAGGGGACTAAAAGTCCCCTATCTCAGCTGGATACTCAGAAGCTTGTAACATTCACTATTCCATTTATCTCTGATCATATTTCGCATCTAATACGATAGAGGCGTCAATTTTCGCGCCATCATGTCATCATTCTAGGGCGAGAAATTTAATTAAAAGCGCGGCATCCAACAAATGTACGGCTCACGTTTCGGCTAAAATTATTCAGTGCCGCCAAAGAAAAAAACGTATTATTAAGATCTGCGTATAAAGTCGATCACATTGCTAACACAGACAAAAACGCTTAAATATCTCCTACGAAATGAACGGCTGAGTTTGTTTTTTCTACGGGTCAAACTGCTACTATATATTCCAAAAGCGCTCAGGCATAATAATATGCCAGGACTTCTACCTGGATGAACCAGAAAGGATATAGAACAACTACCTAATTGTTTTTTACGGTACTGGTTGAAATACTAAACGTGTTATATATCCTAGAAGCGCTCAGGCATAATAATAACATGCCAGGACTTCTACCTGGATGAACCAGAAAGGATATAGAACAACTGCCTAAATTTTTTTTTTACGGCTACGGGTTGAAATGCTAAACGTGTTATATATCCTAGAAGCGCTCAGGCATAATAATATCATGCCAGGACTTCTACCTGGATGAACCAGAAAGGATATAGAACAACTGCGAATTTTTTTTTCTACGGCTACAGGTGGAAACGCTAAACGTGTTATATATCCTAGAAGCGCTCAGGCATAATAATAACATGCCAGGACTTCTACCTGGATGAACCAGAAAGGATATAGAACAACTGCCTAATTTTTTTTTTTACGGCTACGGGTGGAAATGCTAAACGTGCTATATATCCTAGAAGCGCTCAGGCATAATAATAACATGCCAGGACTTCTACCTGGATGAACCAGAAAGGATATAGAACAACTGCCTATTTTGTTTTTTTTTTACGGCTACGGGTCGAAATGCTAAACGTGTTATATATCCTAGAAGCGCTCAGGCATAATAATATGCCAGGACTTCTACCTGGATGAACCAGAAAGGATATAAAACAACTGCCTATTTTTCCTTTTTACGGTTACGGGTCGAAATGCTAAACGTGTTATATATCCTAGAAGCGCTCAGGCATAAAAATATGCCAGGACTTCTACCTGGATGAACCAGAAAGGATATAGAACAACTGCCTAATTGTTTTTTACGGCTACGGGTTGAAATACTAAACGTGTTATATATCCTAGAAGCGCTCAGGCATAATAATATGCCAGGACTTCTACCCGGATGAACCAGAAAGGATATAGAACAACTGCCTATTTTTTTTTTTTTTTACGGCTACGGGTCGAAATGCTAAACGTGTTATATATCCTAGAAGCGCTCAGGCATAATAATATGCCAGGACTTCTACCTGGATGAACCATAAAGGATACAGAACAACTGCCTTCTTTTTTTCTACGCGTCGTAGTTCTAAACGTGTTATTCTTAGAAGCGCTCAGGCTTAATAATATGCCAGGTTTCCAGCGACTGATTTTAGCTGATTTTGCGGTGCGCAAGAATGGATAATTTACCCGACTTGTAAACAGATATTTCCTTTAGCCGATTGTGTCTCATGCAGGAGAATGTCATGTCTGCGTTGTTTTGTTTCTACTGAAGTTTTATCAAAAAAGCTTAAGCGAAAATAGGAAGATCGCAATTTATACTCTTACGAACTATAAATTAGGGCTGACCTGGAAGACGCGTTGAATTGTGCCGCCATCCTTCAAAATATAATCTGGCTGCGTTTAGGGAGACAATTTCTTCTTCCATCCAGATTTACTTGGTATATGTGTTTGCGAGAATCTTCAGACAAAGAATTGGGTATACACTGGTTCGAATGGCTTGGCGATACTAAGTGCTTAAGTCTACTTACCGATTACAACATGTTTTGGAAGTATTGAGAAGCGCGCCAAATGAGGTTGCCACAGTGTTCTCGAGCGAACACGGCGCGACCTGGATTGATAAAATTACCATTACATGCAGCCATCATGCCAGTGATTTCTCCTTTCGTCGCATAGTGAATAGTTTGTGAGCACATCCTCGACTCTCGAAACACTTGTCTTGCGCCGCTTTCGAAGTTGCTTCTCCCGCGAACCATAGGTAGATTTCCCGCTTAACATAATGTTTGATAATTTATGCAAAAGTTGACCTCGTGAAAGTCAGCAGTGCATTAATCGACTCAAAAATAAACAGACTTCCTAGAGGGTTTTGAACACGGTTTTAATTAAGGTACTTTACGAGTGCTGCGGTAGTTGACCGCAAAAGTGTTACGGTGATGGATACTCAACTGGATGATTACGTCACTTCATAGCAACCAGACGGTACGAATTTTTTAACTTCCGGAGCGCTGAGGCTCGTAGTGGTTGTCACTGTTGTCAGAGTTGTCACCGTTGTCACTGTTGTCACCGTTGTCACCGTTGTCACTTTTGTCACTGTTGTCACCGTTGTCAGAGTTGTCACTTTTGTCACTGTTGTCACCGTTGTCACCATTGTCACTGTTGTCACCGTTGTCACAGTTCACACCGTTGTCACCGTTGTTACTGTTGTCACAGTTGTCACTGTTGTCACTGTTGTCACTGTTGTCACCGTTATCACGGTTGTCACAGTTGTTACCGTTGTCACTATTCTCACTGTTGTCACCGTTGTCACCGTTGTCACCGTTGTCACTGTTGTCACAGTGGTCACCGTTGTCACCGTTGTCACTGTTGTGACAGTTGTCACCGTTGTCACTGTTGTCACCATTGTCACCGTTGTCACATTTGTCACCATTCTCACTGTTGTCAGTGTTGTTACTGTTGTCAGCTTTGTCACTGTTGTCACAGTTGTCATCATTGTCACTGTTGTCACAGTTGTCACTGTTGTCACCGTTGTCACCATTGTCACTGTTGTCACAGTTGTCACCGTTGTCACCGTTGTCACAGTTGTCACCGTTGTCACTGCTGTCACCATTGTCACAGTTGACACCGTTGTCACTGTTATCACCGTTCTCACCGTTGTCACTGTTGTCACCGTTGTCACTGTTTTCACAGTTGCCACCGTTGTCACTATTGTCACCGATGTCACTGTTGTCACCGTTGACACTGTTGTCACTTTTGTCGCTGTTGTCACCGTTGTCACCTCTTCACCGTTGTCACTGTCGTCACCGTTGTTGCCGTTGTCGCCATTGCCGCCGTTGTCACCATTGTCACATTTGTCACCGTTGTCGCTGTTGTCACTGTTGTCACCGTTGTCTCTGTTGTCACTGTGTCACCCTTGTCACTGTTGTCGCTGTTGTCACTGTTGTCATCGTTGTCACTGTTGTCACCGTTGTCGCCGTTGACACCGTTTTCACCGCCGTCGCTGTTATCACCGTTCTTAACATTGGCAGCGTTGTCACGATTGTCACAGTTGTCACCGTTGTCACTGTTGTCACCGTTGTCACATTTGTCTCCGTGTCACTGTTGTCACTGTTGTCACCGTTGTCAGAGTTGTCACTTTTGTCACTGTTGTCACCGTTGTCACCATTGTCACTGTTGTCACCGTTGTCACAGTTCACACCGTTGTCACCGTTGTTACTGTTGTCACAGTTGTCACTGTTGTCACTGTTGTCACCGTTATCACGGTTGTCACAGTTGTTACCGTTGTCACTATTCTCACTGTTGTCACCGTTGTCACCGTTGTCACCGTTGTCACTGTTGTCACAGTGGTCACCGTTGTCACCGTTGTCACTGTTGTGACAGTTGTCACCGTTGTCACTGTTGTCACCATTGTCACCGTTGTCACATTTGTCACCATTCTCACTGTTGTCAGTGTTGTTACTGTTGTCAGCTTTGTCACTGTTGTCACAGTTGTCATCATTGTCACTGTTGTCACAGTTGTCACTGTTGTCACCGTTGTCACCATTGTCACTGTTGTCACAGTTGTCACCGTTGTCACCGTTGTCACAGTTGTCACCGTTGTCACTGCTGTCACCATTGTCACAGTTGACACCGTTGTCACTGTTATCACCGTTCTCACCGTTGTCACTGTTGTCACCGTTGTCACTGTTTTCACAGTTGCCACCGTTGTCACTATTGTCACCGATGTCACTGTTGTCACCGTTGACACTGTTGTCACTTTTGTCGCTGTTGTCACCGTTGTCACCTCTTCACCGTTGTCACTGTCGTCACCGTTGTTGCCGTTGTCGCCATTGCCGCCGTTGTCACCATTGTCACATTTGTCACCGTTGTCGCTGTTGTCACTGTTGTCACCGTTGTCTCTGTTGTCACTGTGTCACCCTTGTCACTGTTGTCGCTGTTGTCACTGTTGTCATCGTTGTCACTGTTGTCACCGTTGTCGCCGTTGACACCGTTTTCACCGCCGTCGCTGTTATCACCGTTCTTAACATTGGCAGCGTTGTCACGATTGTCACAGTTGTCACCGTTGTCACTGTTGTCACCGTTGTCACATTTGTCTCCGTGTCACTGTTGTCACTGTTGTCGCCGTTGTTGCTGTTGTCACTGTTGTCATCATTTTCATTGTTATCACTGTTGTCGCTGTTGACACCGTTGTCACTGTTGTCACTGTTGTCAAGGTTGTCACCGTTGTCAACGTTGTCACTGTTTTCACCGTTGTTGCTGTTGTCATCGTTGTCACTGTTGTCACCGTTGTCACTGTTGTCATCGTTGTCACCGTCGTCACCGTTGTCACCGTTGTCACAGTTGTCACCATTGTCACCGTTGTCTCTGTTGTCACTGTTGTCCCAGTTGTCGCCGTTGTCGCTGTTGTGACTGTCATCGATGTCACTGTTGTCACCATTGTCAGTGTTGTCATTGTTGTCACCGTTGTCACTGTTGTCATCGTTGTCACTGTTGTCGCTGTTGTCACTGTTGTCACCGTTGTCACTGTTGTCACTGTTGTCACTGTTGACACCGTTGTCACTGTCGTTACCGTTGTCACTGTTGTCGATGTTGTCACTGTTGTCACCGTTGTCACTGTTCCCTCCGTTGTCTTTGTTGTCACTGTCACCCTTGTCGCCATTGTCACCGTTGTCACTGTTGTCGCTTTTGTCACTGTTGTCAATGTTCTAATTGTTGCCGCTTTTTCCACTGTTGTCGCTGTTCTTAGTGTTCTCACTGTTGTCGCTGTTTTTACTATAGCTCTCTAGGCAATCAAATATCACCAACAAACTGATTACAAGCGACTGGGGAAGAGGTAGGGCCCAAAGAACATTTGTGTAGGTCGCTACGACAAGTGAAAGTACCAAGGCACAAACCTCGTAGGAGTATACTTGGAGACCTGCATCATCCACCAAAAGAAAGTGCCTGAAAAATTGAGAATATTGCAAGGTAAAAAGAGTGCTGTCAGTTCCATGGGGAGAAAAATAAGATGGGAACCCCACTTCAATTGAGAACTCACTTCTCTGTTTGAACAATGAGAGTAATGCTTCCATTCTTTAGGTCAAATATCATTGGTGTATTCCAGTTCTTGACACTGAAAGAAATTTTTACACAGTCAGACAACCAGTTTAGACCAGTGAGCTGTTTAATGGACAAGCAAAGTGTTTAATCAAGTTCACAATACAAAGAGGAAGGCAGAGCCAGTAATTATCCGTGAACTGAGAGCAGAGTAGTCTCATTCACAACCAATCTTTGTGTTGTCACACAACACTCCTCCCCACAACACTCCTCCCCAGGGAAGGGGAGTGTTGAGTGACAATTCAATAAATGGCGTATAGGAGACTAAGAATGGAGTTACTGACAGGGATCCCTGGCCACACAAGATCGCATCCCAATAACATCAATATGGAAAGCAATAATAAGGGTATAAATTTCCAGCTGACAAGAAAAATCACCAAGAGGAAAAGGCTTCAACAGGAGACCAGAGAGAGAGCAACTTCCTGGTAATGGAATTAAGTTTAAAACAAACCACATGGTAGCAGGTGAATACAATTTTTGGTTTAACCCTTTAAGTCCCCAGAGTGACCAACATCCGACCAACATCAATTTTCTCCTAATGTCATCAATAGATCATGAAGGAAAATGTTTTAATCTTTTGTTAAGTTCTTTCAAATACTTCTTAAAGGAAATGTGTGGAAATCAGTGAAGAAAATTTGTCTATGGATCTTGGGGTTTGCAGGGTTAAAAGCAGTTTTCCTTCCATTACATACTAAGTAACTATGTCAAAGAGCTTTATTTTGTGCTTTGCAATAAAATATTATGAGCAGTATTCAGGGTTCGCAAATATGCCAAATTTGGCGTATTTTACGCCAAAATTGTTCAGATGACTCCACTGAGGTTACGGAGGGAGTCACTTCGACTCCAGAAATTTTCGGTAACAAACACAGTTTTGTCCTTATCTTTTTCGCAACAAATACAATTTACGTTAATTGTAAACGTTGTAAACATTAATTAAATCATCAAAATTAAAGAATTATACTGCACGACAAAACAGGAAGAGGGTAAATTACGATCAAAGTTTACTCGATGACCGCCATCATGGATTTTAGCTTTCCAGGTCAGCGGACCGACACAGCTACTTTGTCTATCCCTCACGATAGTGTAAACATGCCAGGACCACGTGCTGGAAAGTCTGAAAATGGCTTTTTTCGTTGTGATACTTGACTCCAAATATTCCAAAATGACTCCAAAATTTGTGAAGCAGAAGTCACAGTGACTCCACTCATCAATAAAATTTGCAAACCCTGAGTATTGTAACCAGTGATTTAGACCTACCTGTAGATATAACACTGTGATGTAGTTGCCACCACAAGATGATTGAAAGCAAGTGAAGTTTTGATGATGCGGTCGCGGAAGTCTGATAAAAAGCATTTCACAATCAATTCATATTACAAGAGATGTCATACATGTATTAAACACAACTACATGTACAACAAAATTCTCTAATCTAGTCTATTGGTAACAGCTTCATGTCATCCAACTCAGGCTAATCATTTGTTATCAAGTAAATCAGACACCTGAGTTTGTTTAATCACTACATATGATTACAGACTAATTACTACACTCCAATCAGTTCTTTTAGTGTATTACATTGGTGCTACAACTCAGTTCTACAGTATCTATCGTCAGTATGACTATCATACACTAGCTTTCATAGCTTTCGATACAACTTCACAAGGGGTTTTCAGAGGATTTATGTCTGAGGTCAAACAAGCCATACCAGTGTTGATCAAAATGCATATTTCTGCATTTAATGGTCTTTAATTAAGAAACCGTCCAGTTAAGAACGATAGCAACAACGGTATGAACATGTTGGAATGCAAAAAAGGTGCTAACTTTTTTATTGTCTGTACTTACTTCTGATTGACTTAAACTGCAAAAGTTAACAAAACTTCATAAAGCGGTACATATATTCATCCTTACTTTCTAACCATCCTCCATATAACAAAATCTGGTCTCAGTTTGAATAACAAAGAAATCCTATGTGGGGAACATGTAAAATTGTAAACTTTTCTTGGCTGTTGTTTTCAACTCTTGTGATTGGTCAAAATCTTTTAACACAAAAAAAACACCCTTTCAAAGTGGAGTGTAAATGCATTATATTGCATAAGTGGCCTTCATGTAGGTTTATGCATTCTCTGTGTAAAAATGAGAACATTCCTATGTGGGGAAAGCACCGTTGCCGCATAACAAAAGAAATTACTATCCACCTTACCCAGATCATTACTTAAATCAAATTCAATTTCGTCTTTTGTTTGCAGGTAGATAAGCTTATAACTGGGAGAGGGGAGGAGGTGCTTATGAGCAGCAAGTTTACGGCATGACAAGGAAGGCTTACCTAAGGATTCTTTGACATCATTGGTGACATCTCTCACTACTATACTCTTTCGATCTGTGACTGTAACTTCAAAGTTCTTCCACTCAAGCCGCCTCTCAATCACATGAGCAAAGATCACCTGACCATTCCCACAAGCCCCGGCAAGCTGTGTTCCATCGCTTGACCATGCAATGTTGAACAGTGAGCCAGTGTTGGGTTTTTCCAGAGTGTAGGACCACTGCAAGAAAGAATTCACCTTAAACTTTGACGAGATTGTCAAAATTATATTAAAATGCAAAAAATTTCCAATTGTCATTTCTCCAATAATACTGAAAAACAAATAGTGCTGCTTAAGAAGTTTTATTTTATGGTCTCACAATGGGATTCTGTCGACGGACTCAAAATGTAGAAGACCACAGACTCAACTAAGGGTTAAAACACATATTTCAGTCAAAAGGGAAGGAAGGAAGGCTCACAATGTAAGACTTACTACTACCAGTACTTGAAAGTAATAAATTAATTTTATCTCTTGTGACTATATACATCAAAAGGTGAAGTTCTTACCCCAGTTTTGTCACAGAGTCTCAAAGTATTGAAAGAACCAACAGCAAACAGCTCACCTGCGGAGCAAGTATAGATGATTATCACGTACAGTACATTTATCTATCTACTGTGGATACATAGCAAACTTGTCATCAAAGGCATCACCATTGTCTTCTCTGTCATCATCATCATCCTCCTCCTCCTCCTCCTCCTCATCATCATCATCATCATCAGCACCCCCAACCCTAATTCTCAAAATCAATACCATTACCACCACAACCCTGGCTAATCCAAAAAGTGGGCTGCATTAACAGTTAAGAAAAGGTAAAGGTGAGATTCTATGTTACTTGTTACTTAATCTTGCAGAGAAAAAAAAACAGTAACATGGTAACTGAACAGTACCTTGATGTGCTGACGTTTGAAGGGGTTTAGTTTACAATGAAACACAAACGAAACAGTTTCTCACCATCAGGAGCCCAGGAGATGCTCGTGATAGGATACTCATGTAACATACTGGAGTATAACACTCGACCATAACTGTCCCACACCTGTGTTGATTGTGCAAAAAATAAAATCCTTTATTAATTTATATGGCAAAAATTATTAACCTGAGTCTTTGAGTTATAATAGTGATAGTTGTTGCGGTATAATGGATATCAAGACTGGCAATATATATTAAAATCCTGCATGGGAGCTATAAACCCTTTAAGCCCCTTTAGTGACCAACATCAATTTTCTCCTAACAATATCCATATGTTGCAAAAGAAATGATTATGAGAGTTAATAAAATGATCACCAAAGAAAAAATGCTTTGATCTGTTATCAAACTCTCTCAACTATTTTTTAAGGAAATGTACGAAGGTCAGTATGGAGAATTTCTATGTGGATATCGGGGCTTAAAGGGTTAATGGATTAGAGGCCTGCTCTCTTTCTTCCACCACTCCTGGCTTTACTTAACATCTTGTGGCTCATCACAAGATTCTTTCCCATGCTGGCTGTGGGGATGGACAGGTTTCATTTTTTAGAATGGCTCATAGAGTACACCACTGAATACATTGCTATCATATAGCCTGAGAAAACAGATGACATTTTGCAATGCTACCACTGGTTTCCACACCAAATGAGGTCTGAGAAACAAATGCAGAAATTTCATACTGATGACACATCACTACCCAGATCTGAGTAGTGCTTCTGATTAGTCATGCTGCGTTGGAAATTTGATTCAACCAATCAGGAGCACTACCCAGATCAGTGTAGTGACACGTCACCAGTATGGAATTTCTGCGCTCCTTTCTGAGACGTCACTTGGTGGGGAAACCAGTTGTAGCATCACCAAATGTCAGCTGTTTTCTCAGGCTAGCGATCATATTGATCACATCACAAAAAATTAATTGTAAGGTAGAATGATCCTCCCATAGTGTCAAGTTAACAGTTAAATAAAGCATGCAGAGCCACACCCTTAGTGAGTATTCCTACATCAGGTTATGCAGCAATGCTGTTATAAAAACCAGACGGAATAGAAAGAGGTAATGCAACAATAATTTATTATATGTGCACCTTATATTTGCAGTCCTCTCCACCAGAGATGATAAGATTGTTGATAGGATTCCAGTCAACTTTCAACACAACCCCATCATGGGCCTTCCACTGTAGCAACAAAAAAACACCATAGCACATCTATGTTAACTGTAACTCACTACTTATAGTCACTATTACAGTATATTTCCACTCGTTCCCAAACAGGTCTATTAGGGCCTTAACTGGCACATTTCCAAAAAATACATCAAGTTACACAGTAAATAAACTTAAAGAAATCAATCAAAGAAAAAGACAATCAATATGAATGAAAGTAGTTTCCCTGAAATCTACATTGTATGATTTTAGAAGTATGAATGGCACACAATCATTATTTGTCTTGAGAGCTTTGGAAATCTTCAGATTGTCTTCTGAAATCTTTGACATTTCCTGGTTGACTCAGGATAAAAATCTCATCCCTTTGACTAAAAAAAAAAATGGTAGGTATGGTCACAGATTTACTTGTCATTGTCATGCATGGTAGTCTAGCTTGTCTGATCAATGTACCTGTACTGGCTTAGCAGCGGCTTGTAATGGTTTAATGACTAACTGTTTTCCGCTTGAGTGTAGAATGTGATCTGAGTCTGGGCTCCATGCTACAGAATACACTGGGGTACCTAAAAACAACACACAACCTGTTACTAGTCAAATAATTGCTGGGTTAATTTGTCTAGGTGAAGATGCAGATATACATGTACAGTCCAAGTTGTTAAGATTAAACATAAGTTGTAGGACCTATAGTCAAGCCCCCAGACCCACAAATCAAACCCTTTGGTCAAATAACATGCATCTGGAGGAAATATACAGTACTGTATTTTACTATTCTGATAGTATGGCTGCTTGCGAGCTAGTGACCTTACCTTGTTTTTATCAGATGTGTAAGTTGCCAAAGGCTAGGGTTGTCAAGAAGTTTTGAAATAGAAGGCTGAGTTGTCAAAGTAAGCGGCCAGTCCAGGGATGTTTTATTTGAAAAAACACCATTCATAAAGAAATGCAAGGCAGTGTAGCGGGCCAAGACTAACCAAGTAGGTGGCGATTTTTGCTGGCAGCCGGCTACTCTTGACAACCCTGCAAAGGCTATTTATTTTGTACTTTTTTTTTGGTAATTTTGTAATTTGTTTAGCCATGGAGCACTTAGGAGTTCTTAAGAACTCCTTGAAACATGTCCGTACATTCCAGATCAAATTGGAATTTGGCAGTGTTTAACTGAAAGGGGAAAACCGGAGAACTCTCATAGCAAGGGACATAAAAAACAAGAAATTCAACCCACAAATGGCCTCAACGCCAGGATTCAAGCCAAGGCCATATTGATAGGGGAAGAGTGCTGTCACCACTGCCCTACCCTTGCTCCCCTCATAAAGAACAAACTTTGACACTTTTGTAATGTGCATGTCTGATAGGTTACTACCTTGCAAGCATCCTTAATATTTAATAGCATAGTAAGACTCTCCTTATTTGAACAGAGTTCTGTGAAAGACTGAAATTCCCACCTGCTTGAACTAGTGTTGATCTGAGCATCCCACTTCTTGACCAGATCTTCACTTGACCATCTTCCCCAACTGGTAGAAAAAAAATTACCAAAACTTGTCTTAAGCTTCTGGTATTAGAATAACGCTCCAAAAACAAATTAATACTGTTTTCACTACAGGCTAATTAGTTTTCCAGTAACATGATGAGTTGAAAAAAAGGAAATGAGAATTTAAAGATGAAATGTTTATTGCACCAGAAGGAAATCGAGCCTTATCGGGGCAAAGAGCTCGAGTCTCTGTCCCCTGTTTAAAGAGACCCATGGAACATTTAGCCATTAATTAAATTCAAGCAACATATTTTCAAGTTTCAGATTTTGTTAAGAAGAAGACTAGTTTTAAAATTCAAGAGGTCATTTTAAGATCATACAATCCAACCAACTAAAGCAGCATTTCAAACCTGTGACCATAGCTGATCCATCAAAGCTCCATCTTCCGGACAGTACAGCACCTCTGTGAGCCTCAACAGACTTTTCAATCCGACCATTGCGTGAAATAAGGTGAAATTTACCTGCAATAAATATATAATACACCTTCACTGAGAGAGCAATCTACACAGCATTTACAAAACATTAATTAACATGGTTGCACTCATTAGATAACAGCTTATATGCTTTCTTGTTAATAGGAAGGTGCATATTAAATCTACTGACAGTTGAACTGATAATTAAGGAACAAAGGAAGGAATTACATTTTTGTGCAATCACGTCTCGGTGCTTACAAATCAATCAACAGTGCTAGAAAAAACTTGAATTCTAGCTCATCCTTTGGACAAGCATCTCTCATATTATGCTTGCCTGGGCCACTTCTTGCTTGTCTTAGTTAATGATTTTGTTAGAGGATGACTTGCTGGGACCCTTGTCCATTGGGCAAGTGAGCTTAAAAAAAACTTATCCCGGTTGACCAGACGGGACTATTTTTGAGCCCTGATCAATCAATTGTATATTCACAATAATTATTATTAATAACAATTAACTAACAGACTGTTTGATTTATTGACTGTTGCTCAACTTCTTGATGCTAGCAATAAAATCAGCTCAGCAACAAATCCAACTTCAAGTTAATTAACCAAATTAATGACCAAGGACTTACCATCAGTAGAGGTCAAAACAAATAGCTCAGACTGACTTTGTTTCTTGCCTCCAGCACTCCTTGGAAACCAGTGAATGTCAGTTGGATAGATTTCTGCAGGCAACTTGATCACCTGTGTATTAAGATTTAAGTTAAAGCAGAGATAATTTATTCAAAGCATTAGGCATGTGACAGCCTCATCCCCAAGGCCGGTTTGTGCCATCCGATTGAGCAGAGGAGGCTTAGAACTGAGGGTGATAATCCTGGGCCCAGTTCCTGGGGGACCGATTAGCACTAATCCAGGATTAAAATTTTGTTCTGATATTGTATTTGACCTTCTTATGTAGTACTTAGAGTAACATTTTGTGTTATCGTTATTGTATTTCGGACTTAAGGCTCAACAGTCTTTTATAAGCTTGAGTTGCGTGTCTTAAGACAAGAAAGCCTTGCTTAAAACTTTGCTTTATAATGGGTTAAGTTAACCGTCTTTTGAGGAACCGCACCCTGGGCAAATTCTCCTGACAAGCTAGACAGATGATATCACATTCAAAATAGCCAAGGATGACTGAAAACGAGGCTGGGTATGTGACTATGCAGCAGCTGTAGACAGCATCCATCTCGCAAAGAAGAAGCTTAAAGTGTTATAGTGTGAATTGTTGAGTTATGAATAAACCACAAACCCTATACAGGAAAATATTAAGCTGTATTTTGCAAAGCTCCTCTAGGCTAAATGATTTAATATGCAGGTGTGAATTAAGGTGTCTGTAACTTGAACCCTAACCAGATACTAGTACATCAGATAAAGGGGCAAAATTTTAAACAGTAAAAGAACGCTGAACTATCACTACAACAGCTGCTTAGTGTGGCTGTGAATTTATAGGCCACCATCAATTTCACATTAAATCATGACAAACAAATCATATTAAAATTAAGTACGTAAAAGCCTAAAAGACAATGTTATTTATCATTCTTATAACTAAATTATTATATGTTGTACCTGCGTTGTCTCATCAGACAATAGATTCCACTTCAACACACTATGGTCATCACTGCAAAGCAAAATTTGAAATTCAAACTCTGGATTTCTTAATCAAATAAATGCACCCTTTAGCTGGTCAACAACCTACCCACTAGAAAACAGTTCATCTGCTGTGGTCCAACCAACACAACTTACTAGGTCTTTGTCTGTATTGGAATCAGTCAAGGAATCCAGAAAAAAATGACAGTCACAGTTCAACATGATGGCCATTGACTTACAGGGTTCAGACATGAGATATGAGAGTTAACAGTCAATGCATTTGCGTCATTTGTTTGTGGTTTTAAGGCTACCTTGCATAACCTAATCTTTGCAGTAATTGGTCATATAAACACAATAAACATTCCTCAAATATTTCAAGAATTTATGGATTTGTTGGTTCGACTGTGCGTGAGGACCTACATTGTGAGTAGAGGCCCTTCGATCTTCCTAGATAAGTCAAGAAAATAAGAAGGCCTCTGCTTGCAGGGTAGTGAAGGACCATGATTAAACTTAATGATGGTTGCGCATGGTTACAATTGTGCGTGCCACTTGATAATATTTAGAGGGCTATTCAAACATATGATTTACTTATCTTAGGGAACTAGAGAGAACCTAATAGGCCTCAATAGGTACCAACTGGCATGCTCCTCCCACGGGCCTAGATTGTGGGCCATCTCTGGCATGGTGAATAAGGGGTGGGATGAATTTTTTAAAGAGAAGTCAACACTAACTATTGGATAAAGTCTACCAGAGTGCTAGCAACGAAGAACACAGACCTTTATATGAAATAAACAGCTGTC
>NC_133210.1:30620482-30650482 GCF_958299795.1 Porites lutea
TTCGCACTTAGAGACTACGGTACTAGAACACTTTCAAAAGCCAAGGCACGTATTTACACCTTAATTTGAAAACTGTTGTTTGAGTCCCTGCCCTTTGTAGCCTTCCCTTTGCATTTGGAGGTTCTCTTTTGTACACGAATTTTAAAGGCAAATGCTGACATTTTTTATACTTACCATTTGACTAAACCACACCCTTGGTTGTCAGGGAACCGTGCCGTTTGTTTATCTAAACCTCGTGATCTCTAAGGCAGAAAAGATAATGTCAAACAAACTGAAATTTTGTGCTCTGTTGTGATTCTTTTTGTGCTTGATTTGTTTTTTAGCTGGTAAATTCCTACCGCGAAAGTCAGACCTTATGACTACAGCGAAACCTTTTACCACCACTACTCAGGAAACACCGACATCTTCTTCATACAATGAAGGAACAACCATCTCAACAAAACCAGAATTCGCATCACCATCAAATAGTCAGCAACCAACAACATCAGTTATCCAGGATCAAACAACGTTGCCAACCAAGGAATTACGAACTACCAAGTCACCTGAAAAGGACGGAACAACCGCACAACCTGGCGAGGACAAAGGAGAAGAAGATAGTACAACCACGTCACTTAAAGAGGACGGAACAACCGCCTCTTCTGAAAGAGCAGCCACGGCATCCGGAGATGAAGGAACAACCACATCACTTGAAGAAGTCAGTGCAACCACGTCACCTGAAGAAGGGGTAACCACACAACCTGAAGAGGAAGAAATAACCACATCATCTCAAGAGGAAGGAACAACAACATCATCTAAAGAAGTCAGTGCGACCACATCATCTGAAGAGGAAGGAACAATCACATCACCTGAAGAAGAAGCAACCACATCACCTAAAGAGGAAGGAACAACAACATCATCTGAAGAAGTCAATGCAACCACACCATCTGAAAAAGACAGTGCAACTACGTCATCTGAGGAAGTCAGTGCAACAACATCATCATCTGAAGAAGCAACAACGACATCACCTGAAGAGGAAGGAACAACCACATCATCATCTGATGAAGCAACTACATCGCTTAGAGACGTCAGTGTAACAACATCATCATTTGAAGAAGGAACAACCTCGTCAACTGAAGAGGAAGGAACAACCACATCATCATCTGATGAAGCAACCACATCACTTAGAGACGTCAGTGTAACAACATCATCATTTGAAGAAGGAACAACCTCGTCAACTGAAGAGGAAGGAACAACCACATCATCATCTGATGAAGCAACCACATCACTTAGAGACGTCAGTGTAACAACATCATCATTTGAAGAAGGAACAACTTCGTCAACTGAAGAGGAAGGAACAACCACATCATCATCTGATGAAGCAACCACATCACTTAGAGACGTCAGTGTAACAACATCATCATTTGAAGAAGGAACAACTGCGTCAACTGAAGAGGAAGGAACAACCCTATCACCTGGAGAAGAACAATCAACCACATCACCTGAAGAGGTCAGTGCAACTACATCGCCTGAGGAGGAAGGAACCACGTCACCTGGAGAAGAAGAAGCAACCACATCACCTGAACTGGAGGAAGGAACAACCCCATCACCTGGAGGAGAACGATCAACCACATCACCTAAACTGGAGGAACGATCGACCACATCGCCGGAAGAAGTCAGCGCAACCACATCACCTGAAGAGGAAGGAACAGCCATCTCACCTAAAAAGGAAGGTACAACTACCTCACCTGAAGAGGCAGGAAACACTTCATCAGCCCCAACATCTCCAGCTGTAGAGGTGAGCGTCTTAGATTCTGAAAAAAACCGTTGCTTTAGAGCTCTTAACCTTTGTTACGAGTTTTGACTGTTGAATTTATTAATTTACGCTACAAGTAGTTGCAAAAGTACTTGAGACACTGTACTTTACTTTGGCTGAAATGGCCTGATCATGATCTTGTGCTTGTGATCCCCCTCCACCCCTTATCAAAGTTGCTAGCAAAACAAGATCATGCTCAAAACGTGGAGGAGCAACTTTGAATGGGAGGGAGAAAGGGAGGTCAGTATTATATCTTATAGACCTGTGACTAGCAGCGATTTAAAGTAAGAATGGTGGTTTTTTCGTCGGAATGTCTCACCATTTTTGCAACTGGTTGTAGCGTCAGATAGTCAAGGAACGTTTCCGATTTAAATTAAAGGCTGTCGAGTATATAAATTCCATTAATTTGAAACAGTGCTTGCTCAGATAGTATAAAAAAACCGTCTCGTGTTACATTGTTGATTTCGTTATGCAGGCAGCCTTCCCGGATACGCCCCGGAATGTAAAGGCCAAGGCTCTCTCTGAAACAGAGATTGAGGTAACCTGGGATTCACCAATCAGAAAGGGTCATGGATTGTATTACGAAGTCAGAGTTGCCGAAGTAGCGGAAGGTATTTATTCATAAAAATAACTTTTCGTTTGTTCTTTTCCACCCTTCGTGCTCTTTGCGTCATATCTCTCAAAATTGCCATTTGCCCTACTATTTATGCGTTATCTATGATCAACAAAGGACTAGACTACGAGTAGTCTCTCTTTTTTCTTGGTCCGTCGAGCAAAACGCCCGAGACACGCAAATGACCACGCGCGTGACCGACTCGTTTCTTGCGTCTCCCGGCTTCGCCGCTAAACGCTCTTGCGCGCGTGCACTCCCCTTACTAAATCTGAAGAAAAAGAGAGACTGCTCGCAGTCTAACAAAGGACTAGCGGATGTAACTTCACATTTTAACACACTGTTGAATATCTCACCTCTATGCCATTTGAAATTCTTTATCATGTAAATACTCTTCATATGCCTTCCCTTCAGACGTGGGAGTTACGACTGAACGGTTGATTCGAGTGATTCGAATGCCTGGAACCAATCCCAGCTTCGTCATTAGGTCTCTAAGCCCTGAGTCACAGTACATAATCAGTGTTTCTGCTGGAAATGATTACGGTCCCAGTGGCTGGTCAGACTTAATTTACAGCGAAACTCCAAAAGCTATCAAGGCTAGAACTGAAACAGCGGATTGCTCTGAAAAGAATGATACAACTAACGGAGGTAAATGCTTTAAAAGTAAACCAATGATTGAGTGTGAATAGGAGAATGAACAAAGAAATGAATGAACGAACGAATGAATGAATGAATGAATATTCTGAACGAATGGAGGCGTGAATAAGATCTTCGAACGTTTAGGTCTCAATCTAAGGAAACGTGTGTGTGTGCCTTTAGATAAGCTTAAAACCAGAATGTATCCAAAATTTCTTAATTAAAATAAAATGTGGACTGAAGGACGGATGGACTGATGAACGGATGAATGTGGACTGGACTGTTGTGTAGACCGTAATAAATTGAAAAATAGAGGAGCTAATTAAATACAGCTACTTTTTCGATCAACCGGTTAAGTTTATACGGTGTCTTAAAGTGTGTAAATTGTCTATACTTTTAAACAGGGGAAATGCCATCTTGTGTGAATGTTGAGAAAGATGATAAAATCTACACGGTAAACGCGAGTTATGGCCGCTGGCCTGACGACGGGTTTTGCCGCACCCTGGTGGATTCTGCGGACGTATCAGCGCTTGACCAAGTTGACGCTTACAAGATCTCCGCTGACCTATACGTGCCTGAAGTTAAAGGTTTCTCTAATGATGTTTATCTTGGTGTTTTGTTCAACGCTAAGGATGAGAACAATTTCGATTTTGTCTCATTCAGGTAAAAGACTTATGATAGAATAACGTTGAGGTTCTTATTCTTCATTTGTTTTGTGTCCCGTTCAGTTGTCTCCCTCGCAGCCGTTTTTGTCTCGTCACGCAACTCTCCTTCCCAACAAATTAACTAAGGAGCGTTACGTGACGAAATAAAAACGGCTGCGAGACTAGGGAGACTAACAGTTCAGCAGCTACCGATTTGTTATTTTTGTTATTCGAAGCTCTTTCATTGGCCGAATAATCTTGCGCCGTTTTTTAGCCGATCAGAAGAGACTCCACCTCTAAGCATGAAATTGCAGGAGCAGGATATGATGTTCTTAGTTGAACGAAATGTGATTGGCTCCTTTGAACCTCTGCACATTTTGATTGGGCAGATTGGAGCTTTTTCACATGACGTTACGGCGGCCATTTTGGTGTCCAAAAACAATAAAACGGTGGCCATGTTAGATTTTGGAAACAAATCCTGTGGGAGTTGAACTCTTTCTTATTTGAATGCTGTCTTTTGTTCAAATACATTTACATAGATGTTGGCCACGTGTATGAAAACGCTCTATAGTCAACTTTATTTTACTGTTACAAAATTCGTTGGAAAACTTCTCCAATGGCTCATAGATTAAAACATATTGAACATGGAAAAGATCACAACGGTACCTCCTTGGGAAACTTCGAAATAAACAGGCTGCCCAGAAGATTTCAGTAGCGCGTAGCAGATAGTGGAGGAGTAGAGCAATAAAAAATATGCCTAGAGAAGATCAAGGAAAGGCATGGAAGAGCTTTCATTAATTTGAGTATAGGCTTTTTTGTACGCAAGTAATAAATTAGAAATTTCAGTGTTCTTCAAGCAAGTAAAGAAGTGAAAAGAAGTAGAAATATCATCAATTCGCCACTTGCACATCTCCCATAATGTACCTTATTTGCCCCCAAAACTTTTGCATAACCTTTGTTTTTCATTTCTCCTGGGTATTGCAGCCGTCCCAACAGAAATTGAAAAGAATGCTTATCCAAAATCTTGGGGGGCCAAATAAGGTGCATTATGGGAGATGTTCAAGTGGCGAATATAGACTAATGACGCAGGACAGTTAGCGCCTGTAAATTTATTTCACCTTTAATGAACTGGTGCATAATTTTCAGGCGTACGCGATCGCTTGTTCCCTTTGCTTATGAAATAACTGATCTATATCATTGTTTTTAAAATCTAATCAGGTTTGGTTCAAGGGACAACTCGTGCTTTCAAACGGGCACAGCACGAAATGGTCAGGTAAACTGGTTTGGATCCCAATCAGGTTCATGTCCTTTTGGTCCTCCCGCCAAAGAACGATGGACGCGTACCGCTCTTGAAATACGAGACTCAGAAGTCACTGTCTTTCTCGACGATACGTATATAACTTCTTTTAAAGCTCATCTTCCTTTAAAGGCTGCTGGTGGTGTGGCAGTAGCCAATAACCATGGCAACGTGATACGATTCAAGGACTTCAGCATCACTGATTTGCCACTACTGCCATTTACTGACAAGAGTTGCGCTTCGTTGCAAGATCATAAGGAGTATTACTCAGTTATTAGCCAGAGTGATCATTGGTTTCAAGGCTTTTGCCGCGTTCTAGCTAAAGACGCTATTGGTCAAGACAGTCTTAAGGAGAATGAGACTAGTTACCAGATTTCGGTGGATTTATTCAGCGAGGTGGACTGGAGTGGAGATAGACTTGCTTACGTGGGAATCATATTCAACGCACGTGACATTAATAACGCAGACTTCATTTATTTCAGGTAATAAATGTTATACTTAGCCACTTAAGCTCCAGAAAGCAATCGTAAAAAACGTTTCCCACGTTGAACTCATTTTCATGCGTTGGCTCGCTTCATTCTTCCTCAGTTATAACACCTACACGTTAGGATCAAAAGGACCTCCTTGTTCATCATAATAAGCAGCATCACAGGAAAGTACTGCTCAGTAGCTTTCATTTGAATGGTCACGCTATAGGATTTCTTTCACAGACTCAAAATTTAGAGTCACACTTTAGGATTTCATCCACTGACTCCTCAAACCTCACTTAGGACGTGCCACCCATGTTGAACTCATTTGCATGCCTTGGCTCGTTTCATGCTTTCTCAGTTACAACACCTTCACGTTAGGATCAAAAGAATCACCTTGTACAGCATAATAAACAGTACCACAGGAAAGTACTACTCAGTAGTTCTCATTTGAATGGTCACACTTTAGGATTTCATCCATGGACTCAAAAGTTTGAACCACCATGTACAGCTTAATAAACATTACCACGGGAAAGTATTGCCCAGAAGCTTTAATTGGTTACACAGAGGGGGTATCGTCCAACGCTGCCATATCGCCCACATTACAAAGCCGTTTGATAAGTTAATGACGCATAAGACGCTTAGTTAAAAAATCAGCGATTTTATTTTATTATACTTCTATTTTTTCACACTAATGAGATATTTTACTTTTTAGGCCTTTCTGGAAAGACCACTGTTACCAGACAGGGTACCTCTTAGCGGGGTATCAGATGCGAGAGGGTTCTAAAACAGGACCCTGCTCATGCGCTGTAAAAGGAGGAAAATGGTTCAACGTTCGTTTGGAGATTCGCGGCAACATGGTCACTGTCATCATGAATGACATACCCACAACGACATTTAAGTCGCATTACTCTGCGATCAATGAGGGCAGCGGTGTTCTTGTTACTGGCGGCCGTCGGATGGCCATCCGTTTCAAGAATTTGTTTACCTGGAGACTTTCACAACTTCCGTTCGTCTCTAAGCATTGTCAAAGCACGAGAGTTTCTGAGGTGCTTGGTGGAGATGTTTTCACATTGACGGCGTACAGTGGGGTGGAAGACCCTGAACACTCGGTTATTTGTCGTGCCCTGTTTCCTAAGGTTATTGTTGCTGACAGCTACGTCGTAAGTGTTAAAATCCAAGCCAAGGGAAGTCTGATGGGAGGAAACTATGGAATCATATTCAATGTTAAAAACGCTGACAGCTTCGATTTCGTGTCTTTCAGGTAGGTCAGCTGGAATCAAACAAGTGCAAAAAGGGGGCCCAAAGCGAAGGGGCGGATCCAGGATATTTTTTAGGAGGGGGTGCACTCGTCTTTCGCTCTACTTCAACACCAATAAACCACATAGTTTTTTTTTTCTCAGAATACCAGTTGTATTAGAAAACCGCAGGTAATCTCGGGTGGGGGGGGAGGGTGCGCACCCCCTGCACCCTCCCCCTAGATCCGCCCCTGAAGCCGGTTGGAATATTCCAGCCTTAATTCACTGATTTTGTTCCTTAAGCTGTGCTAAAGGAGCTGATAAGGCTTTTTTTACCGGCTCAATCGATATCCACTGGATAGCACAATTGGTTTCCTTTATACCTATCCACTAGATAGTGATTTTTCTAGTGGATAGCTCTAACCCGCTTTTGAACTGAATGGGCCAGCCTCTCGGAGGATTGTTGTATTATATACTGTCATCATTAACTGTATCATTCACCTATCAGTAACCTCTATGCAAACGCTAGGGAGGGGATAACTAAAGGTGGAGTTAAACCTACTGCTACGGACATTGAAGTTTTTTCTTGGTGTTGAAAAGAGAGTTGAATTTGAAATCCTTCCGCGGAGGAGGTGTCCTGGACTTTTGCTCTCTAACAATATAAAAAGTAACAAACGGTTATTGGCCTTTATTTTTCATCCAAATAACCCCACAACGTTTTGTACTAAAACGATGCTCCCATTCTCTCAGTAGTGGCCAATTACAACTTTTGTTTCTTTTCCAGGCCTTACCATCGAAGCAGTTGCCTGGAGGCTGGACACGTTCAAGTCAACAACGTAAAAAAATATTATACGATTAAATCCTTATCATGCTCATATGTAATTCTTAAGAGCGGAAGATGGTACGATGTCCGCGTTAAAGTAAGTGGAAGTGACGTCAAAGTTCTTGTTAATGACGTGGAAGTTGCTGGCTTCACGAGTCATTCTGAAGTCAATGGGCGCGGAGGAGTCATGTTGGCCAGCGGTTTTAAGAGGAAAATAAGCTTTAAAAGTTTTCGTGTTTTTAATTAGATAGCTACTCATACAGCAATGAAAAATGCAAGAATAGAATAAGCCTAGCCTATTTCTGAAAAAAAATTGAATTTTCTTATTGGTTCAGTACGCATCCTATGGACCAATAAGGCCTTATACATTTCTGAAGCTTGATTTCAGCTTATGTTTTTAAAAGTTATCCAATTATATATTCTCAGCTTTCCCTTTGTTCATGCCAGCGTTGTTATTTATATAGGGTGCCTTGCTTAAAATATCGCACAACCAAGTTATGAATAAAATTTGCTGCCAGCAAATCAGTGACAACCTAACAGTGTTTTTTTTAATAACTTGGCTTAATAACTAAGACTTCACATGCGATAATAGACCATTTTACAGTTACAGGTGGAAACGAGGCTTGAGTTGTCTTTGTTTTCGTTCAACCCTTTCTGCTTTATTATGTAAATCATATCGTTCTTATGCTGACTGGTTTTTGTTAAGCATAATTATATTTCCATATGAGAACGAAAGAGATTTGTAGCCGGCAAAACAAGGTCAACCTCAGCCTCACGTTCACTCAAAAGCTGGGACACTAAACTCACCAGGCCACAACAGTTGTAAAATGGTCCATTATAAAATCGTTTCGTTTTCATCTTGTTACCCCTCAGAGCTGGGTCGTTCAAAGCGGGGTTAAGATAACCCAGGGTTAGTGCGAAATTTTAATTCAGATATAAAAGCTTAAAAGCAAATTCAGTTTAATTCCTTTGGTCTGTATTTTGGTGATTGGATAATCTAAAAAGAACAAGGAAAATTATCCCCGTGTTAACGCTAATCGGACTTCAAACAAATGGGCCCTGGGGCCCGTTTCTCGAAAGTCCCGATAATTAACCGGCCCGTAAAGCTGTTGTTGTTTGCATGCAAGATAGAAGTTTCAATAGTCTTGAATCTAACATGATAAAACTATCAGTCAGTGAAACAAAATGGACTATTTTGCTACTCAGGCCCCACGCTCGGCTCTTATTCTTTTTATTTCGATTTGAATATTTGATTCCGGGCCCGAAAAGTTATCGGGACTTCGGAGAAACGGGCCCCTGGTCACTTTCTTGTTAGCCGAGAAAGTCGGGTCCGCTAGGATTGAGAAATGGCGAACACAAGTACCTTTCACTTTTGCGTCTTCCCCACTATTTGAGAGCCTGGAACAGGCTTCTTTCTTATGCAAATAGAAAACAAGGCGCTTGACTGCGGTTGTATTTTTGTTTGCTTTTAATATATTAAGTAACAATGTAAATTCTAACTTTCTTATCGGCGGTCTGGTCCCGTTCATTTGTATTAAATAACTGCCTGGAAAATTAAAATCCTCGAAAGAAGTTAAGGAAAAATTCTGGTTGCACTCCTGTTTATTACGTTAATTATATTGTCGTCATGGTGACAAAATTTCTTAGCTAACAATGCTGCCAAAGACATCAAAGAAATCGAAGATCAAAGACTAATAATATAATAAAGATCTACCTTAAACGTGTACCTGCATCATGAATGTTTTTCATTCAATAGTTTTGCTTTTTTTTATTTTGATCGGTGTGAGTATGTATTTTCTCCAAAGCTACAAAAGAGGTAAGCAAGGTAATTTTTTTGTGTTGTCAGAATCTTTGTGGAATAAGAGCGAGGCCCGAGTTTATGGTCACATTCGCAACTTCTGACCGATTTTCAACGCCTTGTCGGGAGAATAAACCAAAACAATAAGTTGTTTCTTATTTCAACTGAGCCAAAAACTGACTTTTAAAGAGCTATCTCTTCATGAGAGCGATTCCCTGGATCATGAAGAATCAGCTTGCGCTCAAAACTTCAATTCTCGAATTACTTCAAGGTAGCAGACTTACTGCGCACTTTATGAAAGCACATTTTGTGCCTTTGGGAGGTTAAAGGTCCCATGGGAGAACTGTGTTCGTCCGCATACTTACGCCTGATCCGGTTTCTTCAGAAACCGCTGTTCAGAAAACTTTCTCATTGGTCTGACTTGCATGACTTAAAATGTAAAAAGTCTCTGAATGAATCCGGACTGAACTGAGACGATTTCGTTTTTCAGTCGTTTTTTATAGCTGCATATTTCTGTTTATAGAAACTGGGGACTGTGTTCATTGTACGCATTTGCCCCAAACGTTACAATCCGTCAGACGCAAAAGATAGCGACGACGCCTCGGAACCTACAGGAAACACGTGCACATGCGCACTAGGCTCTTTAATCTCGTCTTCCCTATAAAATCCCGCTCATGATTACATCGCAAATCAACTGCCTTTATTCCTCTAAGATCGCCAATTCCGACCTTTCATTTTATTAGGCTAAATCGCGGGTCTTGAAGAAAGTATTGGAGACCTTACTTAAGTGAAAACGTCCAGTTCTGACCGTGTTGTACCGGGTCCGAATTTCGACGCTGAGTACTTAAAAAGAGGGTGTGTTCGCATTGGTTCGTTCTCATCTGCTAAGCGTAGACATAAATCAATATAGCCTTTGTCGCCCCGTTCTAAGATTGCGCAGGTCTATCGTGTAAAGAGCGATAGTTTCAAACTACCAGTAACTGCTCTTTCCAGAGGAGTCTAACTGTGCTTTACAGTGATTTCTAAGCGATTTTTTACATATTTGACGTTCACGTTTTTTCTTCAGAACTGCCTGAAAAATTGAAGCCCGGTTGGAGGAAAGATATATCGTCCATGAACGATACAATGGAAATGCGACTGCAAACGAGGAAAGAACTGGTTAAAGATTACTGTAAAAGACATAAGAGAAGTGACTCCTTATATGGACAAGATCTCCGCTATCACCTTGTATTTCATAAAACAAGAACCATTTATTGCTTCGCTCCAAAAGTTGCAAGCACCCAATGGAAAACGGTCTTGTCTGCTTTGAATGAGGGAAATAGGACTTTTCACCATGCTAGTGAGATCAAATTTGATCGCCTCAATGCATATCCTCTTGAAGAAGTAGAACAGATGCTTAAAACATATTTCACATTTCTCTTCGTTCGCGAGCCGCTTGAAAGGTTTCTGTCAGCTTACAAAGACAAATTTTTGCGAGAAAACGTGGTTTTTCACCAGGCGATCGGTAGAAAGATTATCAAACATTTTAGACCTAACGCCACAGAGGAGGCGCTTGCAACTGGAAGAGGCGTGACATTCTCTGAATTCACGAATTATGTCGTGAAAACACGGCACCTAGATGAACATTGGAGACCATTTGATAAGCTGTGTCATCCATGTGCTATTCAATACGACTTTATCGGCCATTACGAAGACCTGGCAGAAGACGCTCCATATCTATTAAAAACGGCGGGAATTGACGACCGCGTTTCTTTCCCGCCATTTCGCCCGTCGCGAACCTCAACAGAGCTGTTGGTTTACTTTTCGCAGATCCCCAAGCTCATAATTTCGGAATTAGCAAAGATTTATGAAAGTGACTATGAAATGTTTGGGTATCGTTTCCCTGGGCAACTGAATAAGCTTCCCAGCTTTACAGCTCATAAATAGATCAACTCCAATTTGATCCTCTCGTCACGTGCCCGACACATTCAAATCAGACACCAACCACAAATTTCTGTAGCCTTGTAAAGGGGTCAACATAAGCAAAGCGCGTCCAAGTAAACTGATATATGGTTTTCGATTACTCTAATACTCGCAGAGATTTGTCAGCCAGTAGTAGCCTGCGCCCGGTGGGTGCATAAAAAGGGGAGCCTCGTCTTGCCGTTTATTTCCATATAATCCGTAAAGGAAATTCTTTTTGATTGGGTTTGCTCACAGAATGTGCTACAATAGTCTTAGCTTCTTAACATTAGACCTGACATGACTAACATGCTTTGATACTGAAAATTTAGATTAGGCGCGGGAGAGTGGTAGCGCTTGGGAATACTTTTAAAAAGGGATAAATTCAACACACACCTTTAAAGTGGTTTATTATATAGTTTCTTTTTTGTGGAAGGATAAGAATATACTCTCAGGACAATTGTTCATTTCACGCATAGCTCAAAATCATCATGATTTTAATGCGTCTATATTTTCTTGTGTTAAAATCAAAGTGAGCGTTTTGCAAAGTAGTTGAATGGAGTATTCTAAAGTAATATAAACATGACACTCAATAAAGTAAAGATGTGATTTTTATAATACCATGTACATGGACACTTTTTTCGCTATTTTTTATTTTTTATTTTCTTCGTTATAGATATCTTGCTGCAACACCAGGAGGGGTCATTTCAAAAGCGGTGAATTCAAGGTCCTCATCTCGTCACCTGCGAAAAATAAGTAAGATAAGTATAGATAATTATTTTCATTGCATTTTAAAACTAAAGCACAAGATTTTCTGAGAGTTGTTTGTGCTAGAAATGAATTAAAATCCGGAATTCCGCTAACGATTGGAATCCGGAATCCAAGTTCCAGTGACGTGGACGTGCGTGTTAAGCTCTCTAATTTATCCCTGCTGATTTGAGTACTCTCGGTACACTGAATGTGATATTTTGTCAGCCTCACCTTGAAGTCAACGAATGTATACTTTCAAGACGTCTGCACAGCCGACGTTTTCTAAGGCGAGAAAAAGGAAATGCGGTAATCAACGTTACAAATTATAAAAGGTAGGTAAACTGATGAATTTGAAACTCACATAAAATTTAGGGACCTCAGTGCAAAGACATGAAACATTGAATCTCGAGAATCTTATTTTATTTTTACACCACCGAAGAATGTCTTTCGTTACACCGATGACTTCTTATACAGTCGACTCCTGACAATTCGAATCTTTAAGGGGAATAGAAAAAAGTTCGAGTTATCGGGAATTCGAGTTGTCGAGGGTTCGAGTTACCGGGATTTTAGTGTATTAGTGTTAAAATTGCTCGACGTTAAAGCTTACCGGGAACGTTCCAGTTTGTAGACGTTTTAAGTTTGCTGTACAAAATGCTCGGTGCAGGAAATCGTTTTTCCCAGTCGCATGGTCCACTGCTTACAACAAGCCACCCTCCATCATTGCCACACGTGATTAAAGGTGTAGCAATGTAAAAAGACCGGTCTGAAGGAACATTGAGGCTGAAAAGAGCGGGTGGATTGGTAACGAAGTCTGTCCAAGGGGAAGAAATCACTCGACTGGCGGAAAACCAGTTTGTATTGTCGCTGTTTGTGGCATTGAAAACGATGGAGAGGACTTCGTTCTGACTTTCAAATATGGACACACGCACCTGAAAGAGAACGCATAACATCACCTGCCTCAGTACAGCGTCAATCAACAAGAAGTGCGAATAAACATCAACGACAAGAAAAGCTGACCAAAAGAAACGCAGCCACGAATTCCCATACTGAAACTGATAACACGACGTACGTTAAAGAACAGACTTAAAACGCGTCGCGAACTATGGTTAGAAGTGACTAGTGAACGCTATTAAAACACCATAAGCGTACAAAAAATATATAAGGCCATCCCCTATTTTTCGTTAAGCGTCGAATGCGTTAGTCTTCTCTCTTGTCACCGACATATTAGAAAACGAGGAGACCCTAGGGACGAGGTTGGGTTGGGAAACAACGAGTCATGGACAAAAAATCAATGTCTAAAGATTTGATGGTCAATATCATCAGTGGCGGACCCAGGGGAGGGGCCCAGAGAGCCCGCCCCCTCCCCCCCAGGAGCCAATCAAACCCCCCTTATGTTTAACCAAACTGAGACTCGAAGGGCCGTAAAAAAATTTTTTAGACCGGCCCCCCTCTTATCTCAGGGTCTGTATGAGAGGCCCCCTCCCCTATCTGATGGTCTGGATCTGCGACAGATCATAGTAAATTAAAGTAAACGATACACTGTTGAAGGGAAACGCCACAAATCTGTGTCGGTCGCATGACACTAAACGGAAAAAATGGGGGAAATGTTCTGACACTGTAAATGCGTGCAACACACCCACCTCCTTTGGGTCAGCTGTTTGCCAGTTTTGTATGAAGCGATTCTTGTAATGTTCTCTGGGAAAGGAACTGGGGCTCAAAACTTCTGTATTGTCTTCATTTAAAGTATCCGCTGATGTCCACAGTGGCTGCAGAATAGCCGACGACACATTACTGGTAGCCTTAAACACCATGGTCCACCCTGATGGAAAAGGAAAAACCCTGTAAACTTTAATTCAGATAAAGTCAACATGCTTTTCCCCTTCACATTCAAACCGTTCATCTAATTAGTCACATCCTGTTAATATCTTATGCATTTTGCCAAAGTTACTAGTTTTTCCCTTCTCTCAGCAATGCTGTAACACTCGGCATAGGATAAGCCTTCATTTTTTCTGCCTTTCCACGCTCAAGCATTCATTATGAATCTTTGCATCAAGCTTGTGTTACAAATGTGATGTTCAAATTCATGGTATGGTGAAGGCTTAACCGAGATAAGAAGGACTAGAGATAATTTGCTAAACGAGTGAAAAAATGGGTGCAATATGCGACCACATGAATCTTGGGATCGTTTGGAAGGGCGGAATGAAGGTCAACAAACATGGCACATTTCAAGTGCTCCAAGCTCCAAACTCCAATAACAATTTCAGAAATGCAACTAATTTTTACTTTTACAGAATCCCTTAAGACCCTGATGCATCATCTCCTTGAGTTAGAATAACGCTGAGTGCTCGGTCTTTAATAGATGGTTCGCTGCTGTCCGCCATGTTTTTGCTGTCCTCCCAAACAATCCCTAAAGCTTTTGCGGACATTATTCGTAACAGTTCTCGGCTGGTTTGGAACATGACGAATGATGCGAGACTATACGGTAAATAGAGTAGATTTGATGGTCAAACGATTCATTACATTCGCGCTGATACCTCCTCCATTGCTGGTCTGGTCGCATGATACATTAAACATGTCTGTGTGGAAGGGCTTTATCAGGTGAATTCCTGACTTTTTGAATCCCGCGTTCAGCAACTCAGCACAGCTTTCATATGCTGGTGAGAAAAAATGGTATTAGTAAAAGCGATAAAAAGATAAACGGTTAAAAAATACTCCTTAAATGTTACTTAGACGAAAGTATAAAGAAAAAAAACGGAGATATGGCACCATTAAGGGGTTAAAAGCATTGGCCGATCCAGACCTTCAGATAAGGGGCGGAGGGGGTCATCTAGACCCTGATATAAGGTGGGGGCCCGGTCTTAAAAAAAAACTTTTTCGGCCCTTCGGACCTTAGTTTGGTCCACAAATAAGAGGGGCGGGCCTCCCAGTTCCCTCCCCTTGGTCCACCACTGAAAAGTGATTGGAGTTCCAAGGGATTTCCACTTACTACGAGCATAATGTTCAACTATTTGCCGAAAAAAGCTCTGCTAGCATAATTTGCACTTTTTGCGGGCTATTTTTGCTGGACAAAAATTTTCATTTTGTTATCAGAACTAGAAAGTGTGTGTGGCTTGATACCAGTGCTGCAGGCAAATTTCAGCAACAAAATCAAGTTTTTGTCTCCTTACTATCATATTCATGGGACCTGGGTCCCACAGTAAGTGTCCTCTTCCTACATGACGCAGCGACATGCTGGAATTGGCAGGGATCAGTTAAAACATTTAACTGATCGGCCTTATCCACGTCCTTTGATAACACAGTTAACAATGCTGATTACTTACACACATTGCAAAGCTTTCCATAATAGCCTGATGGACATGCGCATTTGAAGTCGTACTGGCTTTTGATTGGCTGGCAGGTAGCTCCATTCATGCAAGGGTTAAGCTCACAGGGGACCTGAGGAGAGAAAATGTCGTCAAGATTGTACTCACACACTCTTCGTAAAGAGTAGGGCACGTAGTGCCTGGTGAAGTGGTCTATCTCACTTTCACACTCATGTATGGGGGCATCATTACTCATTCCTTCATTACTTGGAAACTGCACCTTAAGCAGTCTGGCAAAGTCCCTCAGCCAATGTTGTAAATTATCCCTGAAAAGCCCTGAGGGGAGTGGATAATATGATATTTACATTTACATTTTACATTTACATTCTTCGGATCAAATCCACATCCAGATTTTTGAGATTCACAATCTGAGCGTTTTTTTGGAAAAGGATTTGAAAATAGTATTTTTGACAAGCGGTTTTTCGAGAAAAAAATGGTACGCAACCTATGTTGGTGGCGCCTTATTAATTTTGAGCCATAAGTGACATATCATTCCATAATAATCATCTTTATTGAGGAAACTTTTTCATAAAAGATATGGTTTTCAAAAAGGACCTCAAAACTAGATATATATTATAAAAACAAACAAACAAACAAAAAAACAAAAAAGAAAAAGAAAAAAAATTCCATGTTTGTCATGTTTGTCATCTATTCAAATTAGACTGTTTTTAAACCCTTACTTGTCATGTTTTTTGTAGGTATGTAGTGTCTGCTTACGCCGGTGTATTTTCCAAGTGATTTTAAAAACAACAATTCATCGGCTTCAGTTTTAAGTTCTTATAATTTTAAGGAAGTGTATCCCATTCGAGAAACATTTATGTTTCAAACCGAAATATATACATTTCGTATATTCATTCGTAGCTTATGTTGCTTTTTCTTCTTGTCCACGAGGAGCACGAGGACATACCGTTGTCATGGTAAATAATCCTTTTTCGGATCTTCCGTTTTTTAGTAGTGAAGAATCCGTATGATCAGAGATCACAAATCCATTTTTGGATTCTCCCCAAAAAACGCACCCTTAGAATACTCATAAATGAAAAATATACTTAACAAATCATCTTACTTACCGAAAAACTGTGGTGACGATAATCCATGCTTCCACTTATTAACTCTAGAGACAAAAATTTATTGGTATCCAAAATCTGACAGATAAATTTACCACTTGATACGGCAACTGTTTGGAAATTTGTTGACCGGCATTGAGAATCTTTGGCGCATTCTAACAAGCACTCCCTCTCATCTATGACTTCCTTTGAAACGAGCGGAGCAGAGCTAAGCATTTGGCCAAGAAAAGTTATTGGATTAGCGAACAACGCTTCCCCGCCATCAACGTCGAAGGATCCTTTAAGATTTGAGGACTTGACAATAATTATGATACCGCAAAGAAGCAACAGCAACAAAGAGTTGCTAGATTGAAAGACAGCAAAAACCATACTATTCAGTTGGCTTTTCAATTCCTCGTCCTAAAAACCTCTAACTCGAGAGGACATCATATCATGTCTAAGTCCAGCAAGCTGTTACATTTGAAGGTTGCAAAACTCAGCACCAAAAATCCCTGAAATTGTGCCCGAAAACTATTAATCTCATTTGAGAAAGTAGCTCTGGGGGTTTATATAAATAACGAATTGTTTAAGCGTGAGGAAGAGAGTTTAAGGGGTACGTAGGTTAATTGCATTAGTTCCTGACGGCAGGAGAATTTTCATGTAGACTAAAAAAGCATAAAGACGTAGATATATCAATAATTTTCTCCATCGAATTTTCAAAATCACAATAAGACATCAGTACTTAAATGACGCGGCCGGGAAACAACCTGTTTGAAATAAGTCTTCTGCTTAACTCACCCTTCCTTGTACATAACTTACTTGTCTTAAGGCGCCGTTAGGCTGGCTCGCTTCGACTAAAATCGCAGTTCGTTAACTCTTGACGTAATGGAGAGTTTTTGAATTATCCACTCGTTATATCTTGTGTGATCAAGACTGTAATTCTTGTCACCACTCTGTTCGATAAAGGACCCGGGTAAGGGACTATTATTACAAGGAGAATCTTGATGCTGATCACTCTTAGAGCTCAAAGGGTTAAGCCCGGGGGGGGAGGAACGCCCATATTAAACGGACGGGGGTTCTCGTCAGAAAATTAAAATTACACCCCTAAAGGAGACCAACGTGTGTGTGGCTCAAGCTTAAACTGACTCCTAAGAGATATTTCTGGTTGGTCTGTGTGGGGGTATTTTTTGTAACTTTCTTTATGCACAGTACCAAGGGATACCTGAATGGGCAAATATATTGACTTTCTATACCAAACACCCTAGGTAAGACCAAAATCTGCATTTTACACCCCAAAGCGAGACGACTAGCATCCCCATCACAGTTTATACAAATCCCCAACTGAGGTATAATTAAATTGATTATCTCCCGCTGAGAAATTATTGGCAATTTTTGATGGTATCTTTAAATATAATGCTGCGTGCACACTATATTACCGGAAATGAAGAACGGTGATTTCGGCGCGATTTCTCAAACCGGAAGCGAAGCTGTGCCGCTCCGATCTTGGAAGTGGATTATCACGTATCGGATAAGTTTCTGTAGCCTGCGTGACAGGCGTTCGAAAGGGAAGGGGAAAGGAATTAGGGCGCGAGACCGTGCGCGAGGGAGGAGGGTTCCTTTCCTTTCTCCCTCGCGCGCCCAAATTCCCCCTTACCGTTCCCCTTCCCCTTTTAACGCCTGCCACGCAAGCTAAAGTATCTGCCACACTTAATCGCAATGTGAACAGGTATTCAGACAGTAGCGGAAGTGAGGAAGAAAGAGTGAGGACTGGAGCCCACTGAGTTGGAAGTAACAAGAAACACTTGTATCGCAGAACCAGGCGAAACTTGGGGAAGGGTGGCCCATATAATGTTTAGGATGGGGTGGGGGGTCAAAAATTAAGTGTATTGTGTAACTGGGATGGCGGGCCAGGCGTTGAACGCTGGCAGAATACAGACTACAACTAAGGGTGAACTAAATAGTTCTCAGATAATGGCTACTGCTGAGCCTTTGTTAACAGGATTTTTATTTTCTCTAAATTGATCTGGCAAAATCTTAAGGCAGTTTTTTTTAAAACAAATGTTTACAACCGCGTGTCTTATACTCTTTCCAACTTCTCGTGACGATTAAGTTATTTTTATCATTTATAATAAGTACGATAAGCATGATCGTCGGGGTCAACGTGTTGTGGAATAGCTAGTCATCTTCAGAGTCAAAGTCAAAGTGGCTCTGAAGATGACTACCGCTGTCGAAACGTCAGTCACTGTCAACAACAGTTCTGTTCAGGACTACGTTCACCCTGACGATCATGCTCAACCTAATTATGAAATTAATGACTCCTGGGTTCAAATTTTTTACAATTATTTATAATATATGTGAAGATGAACGCCGCGCGGCGGGCTTAACCTGTTCTGGGAGTTTAGACAGTGGTAGCGGGGAGTACTTCTCCTCACTCTCCATATCCGAATATCCGGAACAGGTCACGACAGGTGCGACTCGGCGGCTACGAAGCGACGAGCTTTCAAGTAGAGCTACAGATTCGAGGCAAAATTTCCCATGACAGAATAAGCCGAGACATTGATTGATCGATAATTAACAGTTATTGGACGAGGTTGAGCAAAATATCGTGATTTGTCTGTGGCGAGCAGATCAATTATTTGCCGAATCCGAAGGTTGAGGCAAATAATTGATCTGCGAGACACTGACAAATCACGATATTTTGCGATAATCGAGTTCAATAATTGTTTTATCATTCGATTAAAGAGTTTGTTTTTTTAATGAATATCCTTGGGAAGCGAAGCGATCTGCCATTTTCACAGAGCGATCGCAGGAAGGAGAAAAGCACGGTTTCCTTTACGCATAAGCAGAATATTATTTGCAGCAAAACACTGTTGGACGGCATTGCACATGAGCAGACCATTATTTGTAGGCAGTTATTTGCAGGTCACGTGGCGGGGTCTCGGCAAGTGAAAAGAGAGAAAAATTGCTTCGAATGATAATAGACGTGATACGTAAAGAATTTGCTGTTTATAGCCGTGGGAATGTTTCCCTGCTACCTTTGGTAAAGAAATTCTTGTGAAGCTAAAGACCCTAACCTATTAAAGTATCATGTTGCAAATAAATCATTTGTTGCTGCTCCAAACTACAATGTAAGAGACATCCCGCTGCTTGGCACCTGTGAATAAACAAGACAGTACCACTTATTTCTCCAACATTTCCAGAAGCTTTCAAATATTTAACAGCTAGTTAGGCCCCATAGAAAATTTACTTTGAGTCGTTGCAAATAAGCCTTACTCTTAAAGGGGGCGTTGTGTGTTCTTTAGAAGTTTCGCTACGTCCTCGATTTGTCTGGTAGGTCAGTTCCCAGAGCGCTTGAAGATCGAAGCCATCTCATAGGACAAGAGTTCAACCATCTCTGGAGTCGAAAACATCTCATATCTTTTATTGCTTCCCACTGTATTTCTTTTCCCACACTAAGTGTTGCAACTCCGCAGGAAAAATTGCAAAGTTTACACGAACGGCTTTCGCACAGAAAAGCCTTCGGTTCATGGAAAATAGGCTTTGGTGCAGAAAACTGTCGACGACTTTTTTCGGAAAACTCTCCACTCCAGGACTTATATTAGTCTGGACCGCGTCACTCGGTCAATACTAGGGAGCTTAAGCAACGACGACGCGGACGGCAACGAGAACGGCAAAAAAGCAATGGGTTTGATTAGCAAAACAACAACTTTGCACGTGCATCACGATTTTTTTGTACATTTCTTTGCCGTCGTTGCCCGACTACAACGTGAAAATGCCTGAACTCACGTTTTGTCGAGGACGGGAACACAAGACAACAACTTTCTTTTCTTTTCGCGAACTTTGATACAGTCCTTTAGAATTCAACTCCAAAAAAATTTGCCAACATTTGACGAAGTAAACGAGATGGAATAAGCGCGATAAAGTTTGAAGCGGTGCGAATTCACTTTTTAAGTGACGTTTTTGTGGGCGTCGCCGTCGTTGTTGCTTAAGCTCCCTACTGAGCGGCTTGTCCCAAGCTAAGTATTTAAAAGGGGTTTCCAAACGAAAACGCGTAAGAAAGAGGAAAATATTCTAGTAGAATTATCTTCGTTTGAGTATCAAAATATTTTCCAAACCCAAAATATTCTGCGGACTATAGATATTTGAATAACATGTGGTCCTCTTACCTTGTAATTAACGAATGTACACGATCAAGACATCTGCGACACCCGCGTTTGCTGCGTTAAGAATAAGCATGATTAAAACCATCAGGTTTTTAACTGGCTCATTCAATAGAGCTAGTACCGGTATTTGAATCAGTACCCAAGCATGGTGTTTCAAGGAGTACTGCCCTGACTAAGGTGGTTTCAATGTGCTGCTGCCCATTTATTTCGTCACAGAGGGTGGTTCTAACTTCCGTCACCGAGCTTTAAACTGGTGAGTTTTATCCCATTTTTTTTTCAAAATCAAAATCGGGCAAATTTTGCCTTCAAATCTGCATCAAAGTGACACATTAAGTAATGATTCGGGTAAGGTGGATAGAAATTTCTTTTGTTATGCGGCAACAGTGCTTTCCCCACATAGGAATGTTCTTATTTTTACACAGAGAATGCATAAACCTACATGAAGGCCGTTTACGCAATAAAATGCATTTACACTCCACTTTGAAAGGGTGTTTTTTGTGTTAAAAGATTTTGACCAATCACAAGAGTTGAAAACAACAGCCAAGAAAAATTTACAATTTTACATGTTGCCCACATAGGATTTCTTTGTTATTCAAACTGATCATGAGACCAGATTTTGTTATATGGAAGATGGTTGGAAAGTAAGGATGAATATATGTACCGCTTTATGAAGTTTTGTTAACTTTTGCTGTTTAAGCCAATCAGAAGTAAGTACAGACAATAGAAAAGTTAGCACCTTTTTTGCATTCCAACATGTTCGTTGCCGTTGTTGCCAGCGTTCTTATCTAGACCGTTTCTTAAAGTGTATAACTTACCGTAGTCATTCCAATTTATGAAAGTTGTAAGTTTGCTGTATATGATGGTTCCTGCAGGGAATCGGTTCTCCCAGGAACAGGCGACCCCTCCAAACAGAAGCCATCCCGTATCAGTAGCACAAGAGCCGTGAGGTCCAGCGATATAAAAATATCGTTTGAGACCTGAATCCCCAGGAATACTGAAAAACTGATGAACACTGGTTGTTAGGTCTGTCCATGGAGAGGAAATCACCCGATTTGCGGAAAACCAGTTTTCGTTGTTGCTGTTTGTAGCATTAAAAATGATGGACAAAACTTCGTTTTGATTTTCATACAGTGCCACGCGTACCTAACAGGGAAAAAAAATTATTTGAGTTTGACCTTAAGTGTATTAACCAAGAATTTAGTACGCGCTACACACTTTATTATTAACAATTATTCCTCGGGGCTCTGAGTTAATAGCCCATGAGGCTGATAGGCCGAATGGGCTATTGACTAAGAAGCCATGAGGGCGAGAGGAATAATTGTTTTAGTAAAATCCAACTAGTCGGTCAAAACTACCGAGACAAAGCAACTTTAGCTAGCAAAACGCGATTCAGCCGCCAAACAGGCGCTTTTCGCTACTAGTGGGCTAAAACATATAGCCTAGTAGTAGCTCAACGAATCAGAACACAGCATTGATAATAGACCACTAGTTGGATTTTACTAATACACGAATGAATGAAAGAAAATTGAATTGCAAAATGTGAGTCACTAAAGCTAATAAAAACAAATGAAAATGAAAATCAAAGAATTTTCTTCTCGCTCCCTTTCGCGGGTTCTTGGTAGCAGCATTAATCGCAACGTGTCTACAGAACGAGTCATTGGGGAACTACTGAGAATAATGCGAGCGTCCTCTACACTGTGACCTCCTTTGGTTCAGGTGTTTGCCAACTTGTTATCAGGTGGTTCTTAGAGTGTTATGGAATTGAAGGACTGGTGTTCAAAATTACTGTTTTGTCCCCGGTAAGTACCCTCCTACCCGAGGGCGCGCCCCTGCTACCTTACCTCTTTTGGGTCAGCTGTTTGCCAGTTTGGTACCAGGCGGTTCTTATAGTGTATTGGAATTGAAGGACTGGTGTTCAAAATCGCTGTTTTCTCCTCGTTCAAAGGGAATGCTGATGACCACAGTTGGTAAATATTATCTCCTACACCACTAACAGCCTTGAACACCATGGTCCAACCTATTGTAAGTGCGAAACAATCTCGTAGTAAACATTAGTTGTTAAGCCCCATCGCACCCACGAAACATGTTCAATTAAACTGTCAGGTTTAAATTAGACGTTTTCTGTCTCCATTAATGTTTTTTTTTCCTCAAAGAAAATAGGTCTAAATGATATTAAGAATCGCCGTGATGTGAGTCAGTCCGACCAAACTATCCACCATTATGATACCCTCGCCTATTGTGACTGAGTGCCCCCTCATCACAATCATTCAATCATCGGTCAAACAATTTTGGGCATGCGTACTCTCACCTCCACCTCTGCTGGTCTGGTCACAGGAGACATTAAGGGTGTCTGACTGGGACTGGGATGGCTTGATCACGTTAATTCCAGACTTGTTATATCCAGCATTTAACAATTCAACACAACTTCGATACGCTGATGAGAGACAAACTTCAATGTTAAACGCATCAACATGGGGGTTGGTTTTCACCATAAAAGACATAAAAGGACTCGACATCTCGCCCTTATTTGCATTGCTGTAACCATTGAGTAACGTTCCTCTCCCGGGGGGTACTTTAGGAATTTCTGGGTGGGGATGTACCGCTGGGACCCTGGAACCCTTAACCTATACCAGAGCTAGTTCAGCTGAATTTTGCTACCCTATACTAGAGTAAATTCCCCAAATCCCCCTATCCTAGAGTAGCTGTTTTCCAGAAACTACTGAGGTCACTAGCACAGTTTAGCCAAAACAAAACCTTGTACCACAATCCCTAGTCTAGATAAAATCTGCAAGCAACTGATCAGTTTCCTAAAAAATGATACCCATACCTGTATAGCCCATATATGGCAGTACCCCCCCCCCCCCCTCACCCCACCGGGCTCCTCTTACCCAGTGCGCGTAGTGGTGTGGGAATGTTAGTTTTCTGCTCTGTAGGGGTGCCTGGCAGAACTACAAAGCTAATCAGTAACTTTAAAGAAGCCGGAGTTTAACAATCATGTTAGCCAAGGCTCGGTTCCTCAAAGGTTTTCTTTCCTATAGCCGTTTTTGGACTGTCATTTTTTGTTGACAGTGAGTGGGTCTCTGACTAAATGTTTAGCAAACGATTCTAACTTCAAGGAGCACATCCTTACAAGGGGATGATTTTTAAATTACATTAAGCTTAAACCATGGATTGAATTTGACCATCTTTCTGGCAACCTAAACTAGGTAAATTAGGCTTGTTTCTTTTCAATATTCAGTTGTTAATTGAAACCGCTTTTCAGACATGTTACTTTGTCTCTAATCCTGCGGGTTTGCTTTTTTGTATTTGAGTTTGAGTAGTACAGCGGACTTGCAATTCGGAGGCTCCAAGTTCAAGTCCCACCCTGACCGCTAGCTGGATTTGTTCACGGAACTCCTGAATTCAAATCCTAAGCCATTGTTGTAAATAGCCAGCTGGTTTGCCCCCGGCCAGTTGGGATTCTTAACCCTGTTAAGTTCAATTTGAATTGTTTGTTTCAGTTATTTGCTCGGCCCCACGAGCGTAAGTGCTATAAATACTGTACTTACTTGCATTACAGAGCTCTCCGTGATAGCCAGGTGCACATATGCATTTAAAGTCGTACTTGTTTTTGACTGGCTGGCAGGTAGCTCCGTTCATACAAGGGTTAAGCTCGCATGGGGCCTGAGGAGAGAGAAGACGCTTAATTTCTGTCATGTTGACGATAATATACTGCATTTACAAAACTATAAAGCAACGATTTTTAGAGGATTTAACCAGCTCAAACTGAACTAACAAGAGAATTAAAATAAACGATAATAGTTTCTAAGTCCCTCCAAAAGTTCTAATAAAATCTCGTACTTTCAAAAAACGAGAGTTTTTTATCGATGCTTTTGTAAATTGCTATTGCATGCACACAGCTCTTCCAATTAGGGCTCCAACAAAAGTCTCTTTACCCACGAAATATTTCTTTTACACTACGACGCTAGATGGTAATAACAGTAATACGCTCACTTTTTTGGGATAAAATTGACATTTCTTTCCAGGTAGTCTTGTTTCATTACTCTACAGAAACGTTAAGCTTGTTCTCTGTCTTCAGCAATTAATAGGGGGAGAATTGAGAAAAATCTCCTTCCGGATTATTGCCCAATCCCATGGCGATGCAAAATGTTAGTTTTATAAATATTTAAGTTTTATGTTGGTTGCCTGTCTTGCCTCGAGAAGTTTTTCTCCGGGAAAACTCCGGTTTTCCCTCTCCTCATGAACCACATTATCTTCAGTCTGTTAGAACTAAATGATTGATAACTGCTCGCAGGAAGGGTGGAAATACCACTGCGACTCTTTGTTGCTCGTTTGTTACCATCCTGGTCCTCAACAATGTTTAGCGGCTTCAAATCACTAAAAATATCCCTAAAACCCATTTTCAGGAAATTTATTTCATCAAACACGAGTTGGACAATTTTTTTTCGTTTGTTGAGCAAAATAAAGCGCAGTCAAGTTAGTTTCAAAATTCTGCTCTATTAAATTAGTGAAGACACTCTGTCAAACGTTGACAGTACAGCTTGTAAAGTAATCAATTATTCAAAAAAATTCAGCAGCTATACTTCTAGTCAAGCTTACCGTGAAGCTGTAGTGATGAAAGTCCGAGCTCCCATTGAAAACTTCTGGAGAAGTAAATTTATCAGTATCTAAAAGTTGGCAGAGAAATTTACCGCTTTGTTCTTCAACTACTTTCAAGTTCGTCGACCGACAACGAGAGTCTTTAACACAGGCTCGAAAGCATTCTGTATCGTCTACGACTTCCTTGGAATCGATTGGCGTAGAGTTGAGCATTTGGCCATAAAAAGCCACTGCATTACCATATGCAAACGTCCCACCATCAAAATCGAAATAACCTTTGTAGTTCGTGGACGCAAGCACACTTCCTCGGAACAACAGCAAAAATAGGGCAAGGCAATGCGAGGTTTCAACCATATCAAACTGCATGAACGGCTAAAAATCTTGTAAAAATAGGAGTCTAAAAGTCTTCGAACATAGCCGTAAGAAACCTTTTTCCCAATAAATAAAAGATATTGCCCCCAGGTTACGTTGCTGTTGAATAAACAATTTTCAAACCAATCGTGTTTTCGCTTAATTGACAATTCCTCAAAGCTGGTGCTTCCTTTCAAATCCTACTGTATTTATTTAATGAATTTCGAAATCGCAGCAAACAGGAAAATTCGTTCTTTTGGGTTGCTATGAAACCCGCTTGCGCAATAAACGGATTACAACAATGCAGTTATCTTATTAACTGCGTTAGTTTTGGAACAAGCTTCAATAACAGAACTTCCCCGTAGGACCTCTTTTGTATTACCAGCGAAAATTAAGTGTCCATCCGCAAGCCGCCTTCACAGTCTGCGGTCCCTTATAATTAAAATTTTCGTCACTATGGATTACGCGATAACGGCTAGCGACAATATTTCTGAGAGCGGACTTTTGAAATAAAACGATTTGTCAACTCAGGGCCGTAGCTAGCATGAGGCAAGACGAGGCAGTTGCCTCGTCTTGATTTTGGCCTTTTATTTTTTTATTTTTGAAGAAACTTCAGCTCACTGAAAAGGCTTAAACCTGGTCCCGAACAAGCATGGCTAATGCGAGGCTGAACGGGCTTGCTTTAGCGCATTCATAAACCAATGGAAATTGACAGCAGTTCTGTTTTTTAAAGAGATGGGATGCATCTGGCCACAGACGGTTTGCCTTAGCTTTCAGTAAAGAATAAACGACCGGCAAAAAACTTGCACTTTTCTAACTGTTAATCGTGAAAGTTAGTGACTTCTTAGTCCTACAAGTATAAGAGATGGCAGTATTATGACATGGCTGTCTCAAAGTTGAAGAACATAAGCAAACAGATATTTGATGAGTGAGCGTGATTCTGTATGTCATCTAAGAACCGCTTCAAAAAAAGTGCTACCAAGACTTCTCCTAATTATCTACAGTATAAAATCCAGAAATGTTGGTTACTCTCATGGATTCATTTTACTGTTATAATAAGTGTTACAACATTTGAATGCTTTAAAATGCAGATGGTGATTAACTTGGCACCAGTATCGCTAACCAATAAAAAAGTGAACTTCTACACTTGTCCAGGATTGACTTTTCTGAAGAAAAATGCCACGGAAAATGATTACAAGAGCATTTCTGAGCCTCTAGATTTCAAAATTTTCTTGGGGGGACATGCCCCCCAGAGGCCCCCTAGCGGCTCGCGCCTTCGGCACTCGAGACTTGCCTCGTCTTTTTCTGAAGTCTGGCTACGGCCCTGCAACTACATCGAATGTTAATGACCTTTGTCAAAAAATACAAGATAGATAATGAGTGATGTTGTTTTATTTTATGAGATATGAAAATTAAAAGACGTAGGATTAGTTCTTTAGTCTTTTAAAAAAGACTTAAGACCTTACTGTAACCATAGCATAGTTACGAACGTTATAGTACTTCCAAAGTATAACTTTGTTCGTTCCAAGAGCCCAGTTGCCGCATAAAAACCCGGAAATTGCGGGTGTTGCATAAAAACTTTTTTTACGGGAAAAATAGCACATAAATTTAAGAGACCTATGAAGGTCTCGTATCTTTACTGTTTTTACTAAAGTTAACGAGATCTTTTACTGAGAAGTGAAACAAGTCTTTTCTTTACGTAATTCAGTTCTGCGCTTTGTTAACCTCCAAAAAAATATTTTTATGTCGAAGTTTCTTGGTTGAACTTTTTGTTTAAAAAAGTGATAAAACACTTTAAATTTAAGAGACCTATGAAGGTCTCGTATCTTTACTGTTTTTACTAAAGTTAACGAGATCTTTTACTGAGAAGTGAAACAAGTCTTTTCTTTACGTAATTCAGTTCTGCGCTTTGTTAACCTCCAAAAAAATATTTTTATGTCGAAGTTTCTTGGTTGAACTTTTTGTTTAAAAAAGTGATAAAACACTTTCTTCCGCTGATATAAAACTTTATTTTAGTAAAAACTGCCTTTCCCTATTCATGCAACAGAGGCTTAAAAGTATTCGAAACGACTGGACCCGGTTGCATAAAACGTCCGTGACAATTACAGGTATATGTACGTGTACTCGTAACTTAAGTCAGTTGCATTAAATTACTTAAGTTGTCCACTTGGCGAATTCACTCAGGTGGCTGCACTTACGATTTTCTTTAGTGTTAATTCACTTAAGTGCTATTAATGCAACAGAAATTGAGGGGGTTGCATAAAACTTTTTTACGGGAAAAATAGCACGTAAATATACGGGAGCTAAGTTACTTTTAAGACTCTCATTTAAATTAAGTTTGCATGCAATCATTATTTTACTTCAATATCAACGTTAACTGAAAATTTTCTTTCTTAACGACGGCTTTAAACTATACGTCAGAGGTTAACAAAGCGCATTAGAACGGAATTACGTAAAAAAAAAACTTTTTTTCACTTCTCAGTAAAAGATCTCGTTAACTTTGATAAAAACAGTACGGATACGTGACCTATTCTAAACGACTTGACACTTCCTTTACACTATCCGATGGTTAACTTAAAAAAATAGAGTGGGTCAAATTAATAATTAAAGTACTATCACAAAGTTACGTGTTCCTTTAATTGAGTTCGTACGTAAGTTACCACGTAAAACAGAAACATAAGAGAGTGCTAAGTGCGTTCTATGCAACACCCGTAAGTGTACCCATAACGGATTCGTTATTTGCCAACGTAAGTGAACACTTAAGTGCATGTTTCATGTAACCGAGCCCAGGTTTGCCTCCGTTTGGGGACCGATGACAAAACCTGGACCAACCTCCTCCCCAAGGGTTTTCTTTCTTCCCTGGTAACGAGGTCGAACCTGGAAGCGAGGTTAGTTAACACATTGTATAAACCGCCGCAAAAAAGATTTGTTGAAACAAATTAAATTTATCCGTATTAACTAACACAAATTTCTAATGCTTGGTTATTTTAAATATGTTATTAGAAGTGGGAAACTCCTTCAAGCCGCATTTTCCTTGCCGAAGCTATTTTTAATAGGAACTACTAACCCACGCAGGTATTGTCACTTAGTACGAACAGCGTGTCATAACCTTATCGTTAAAACATCACGTACTACAATTCTGACAAGTATTATTTCTGATTGGCTAAAGGACGTCTTTGCATTCACCATTTTCACGTAGACCCCAAAGCCCCCAAAGTTTGTATAACCATTGTTTCCAGTTTCTCCTAGGTATTACAATCGTTCCAAGAGAAATCAAAGACAATTGTTATGCAAAATTTTTTGCGGGGGGGGGGGGGGGGGGGCGTGAAACACAATAAAAGTCACCTGCCAGTTAAAGTACACTCCATTGAGCCAGCGGTTCTTAGCAACGCTAACGATTGTGGGCTCAGGAAAATGTTGCTAGGCAACGTTGTTGTTAAGGCGGTATCGAGATGTTACTAAGCACTTTACAAGTTTTTATCCAATCACAAAAGTTCCGAAGATGAAACCCCTGAAAACTTTGATGTTCAGAATCCTTTTAACAGAGTGGAAAGTTTCCTAACAAATGGACTACCTCTTGCTTCAGTCAGGTTTTCAGTGCCGTTTGTATCTACTTCTTTCGTTTTTCCTGATAGAGAATGCTACATCCACAGCTTTAAAAGATTCTATTGATGTAGAAAATGGAGTTTTTCTTTACTCCAACTTTTTTCGTTTTCCGAATCATAAACTTAATTCCACACCGATCGAATCTATTATCGTGGACGGTGCTGATGACTGTGTGGAAGCGTGCACTGAACTTGTGCAATGCAGATCACTGAATTTCGGTCCAATTCTGAAGGTGGATAATAAATCAATTTGTCATCTCTTGGACGCAGATAAATTTACTTCACTGGATTTGTTCATTGAAAGTACAGAATTTCATCACTATAGTTTCACGGTAAGTCAAGCTGTAACATCGATCTATCGAGGTTTTCACTCCTTTACAGTACGTTGTAGCTGTTAATTTTCCTTGGTATGTAATTCTGTAGAGACAAATTTCACGAGGCTAAAACTTTACGCGTATTTGGAGAAAAAAAAAACATTAACTTGAATGTAAAGAAACTTTTTGCAATTTTTAAAAAATCATCTGAATGAAAAAAAGTAGGTTTCTCCGAATGGGGGCTACAGCCATTTTGATTCAGTATATAATTGTAAAGACGTACTTAAATACTGTTACAAAACGAAACCTTTACAAAAACTTATGCGTTTGAGACTTAGCACAGCATTTTTGCATTTATCTACGAAATATAGAAGTTTTAGTTTTATAGTATTTTATATTTGAATTTCATTAATATTTTTTAATGAATTCTTGGGCGGGGAAGCGGTAGGATAGTAAATTTTGCGTCGTTAATTTCCAGACCGCAACTGTTTGTGTGGCTCTTAAATTTTGCGAATTTCTTTGGTATCCCGAACATCTTGAAGTAAATGCGGAACAAGTTAGTCGCAATAG
>NC_133210.1:30655482-30657982 GCF_958299795.1 Porites lutea
GAGGGTTATATAGGTGTTCTAGGAGGGTTATATAGGTGTAATATAACAGTTATAAGGGTGTTATATAACGGTTATAGAAATGTTATGTAACAGTTATATAACGGTTATATAGGTGTTATATAACAGTTATATAGGTGTTCTATAGCGGTTATATAGGTGTTCTATAACAGTTATAGAGGTGTTCTATAACGGTTATATAGGTGTTAAAAAACAGTTATATAAAGATTATATAAGTGTTCTATAACGGTTATATAGGTGTTATATAACAGTTATATAACGGTTATATAGGTGTTATATAACGTTTATATAGGTGTTCTATAACGGTTATATAGCTGTTATATAACAGTTATATAGGTGTTTTATAACAGTTATATAGGTGTTCTATAACGGTTATATAGGTGTTAAATAACAGTTATATAACGATTATATAAGTGTTCTATAACGGTTATATAGGTGTTCTATGAGGGTTATATAGGTGTTATACATCAGTTATATAGGTGTAATATAACAGTTATAAAGGTGTTATATAACGGATATAGAAATGTTATATAACAGTTATATAACGGTTATATAGGTGTTCTACAACGGTTATATAGGTGTTATATAACAGTTATATAGGTGTTATATAACTGTTATATAGGTGTTCTATAACAGTTATATAGGTGTAATATAACAGTTATAAAGGTGTTATATAACGGTTATAGAAATTTCATATAACAGTTATATAACGGTTATATAGGTGTTCTATAACGGTTATATAGGTGTTATAGAACAGTTATATAGGTGTTATATAACTGTTATATAGGTGTTCTATAACAGTTATATAGGTGTTCTATAACAGTTATATAGGTGTTCTATAACGGTTATATAGGTGTTAAAGAACAGTTATAAAGGTGTTATATAATAGTTATAGAGGTGTTATATAACGGTTGTAGAGGTGATATATAACAGTTATATAGGTGTTATATAACAGTTATAAAGGTGTTATATAACAGTTATATAGGTGTTCTATAACGGTTATATAGGTGTTATATAACTGTTATATAACGGTTATATAGGTGTTCTATAATGGTTATATAGGTGTTATATAACAGTTATATAGGTGTTATATAACTGTTATATAGGTGTTCTATAACAGTTATATAGGTGTTCTATAACGGTTATATAGGTGTTATATAACAGTTATATAGGTGTTCTATAACAGTTATATAGGTGTTCTATAACGGTTATATAGGTGTTAAATAACAGTTATATAACGATTATATAAGTGTTCTATAACGGTTATATAGGTGTTATATTACAGTTATATAACGGTTATATAGGTGTTCTATGAGGGTTATATAGGTGTTATACAACAGTTATATAGGTGTAATATAACGGTTATAAAGGTGTTATATAACGGTTATAGGAATGTTATATAACTGTTATTTAACGGTTATATAGGTGTTCTATAACGGCTATATAGGTGTTCTATAACGGCTATATAGGTGTTATATAACAGTTATATAGGTGTTATATAACTGTTATATAGGTGTTCTATAACAGTTTTATAGCTGTTCTATAACGGTTATATAGGTATTATATAACAGTTATATAACGGTTATATAGGTGTTATATAACTGTTATTTATTATATGACTGAGTCTGTTTTTGCAATGCGATTGGTCAATTTGCGGTCCTTAACTTGGTATACGGACCAAAATTTTTAAAGAAAATGCTCATTTCGGAGCTCTAATTCTTTTCACCTCGGAAAAAAGGTTTAAATAAAGTTTTAAGACGCCTGTAAACCTTGAGGACTTGGATGTTGACTTGGGCCTTCAACATTTTAAACTGTGTTTATTTGTGAACGAAGGCGATGAAGAAACTAACTCGTAATCTTATCGAAGAGGATTCTAGTCAGTGTTTGAAAATTTTATGGTAGTACACAGTTAAAAAGACGAAAATCGACTGGCTGAGATTCGAGATGTTTTGCCTAGGAGAAAATGAGTAATTCCTTCACCAAAATAACAAACATACCTGCACCCGATCATCTTGACAAGCTTCTTTGCCATTTGCAGTGTTTGTTCAAAGACCAACGAAAGAAAGATAGAAGCGAGTTCGAGCCAGACACAATAAAGTCCAGTTTTCAAAAGACTCCAGCGTCACGTTAACGAGTGAATACTTACACAGGGGCACCCAACGAGAATATAGTTCAAAACCACTTAAACATAGCATTGTTAAGTGTATTTTAGTATTTAAACAGTATATTAAGGCATATTTTAATCCCCTAAAAATTTTTCATCTGTTTGGATTTCCTAGCTGAAAATCTAGTGATCCAAAAAACTATAGGGATCAAAACTTACCTTTTCGAAAATTTCAGCCAGAAAAAAGGCTCCCGAAAATTTTAGGTGACCTTTTTAAGGTAAAAATCCGTTAGAAATGGGCAATTATACCATTTTTTAGATGTTCGAAAATCCTAGGAGAGGCAGGCAAGGAAGAAATTTTACAACAAATGTTTCGAA